>NW_024091635.1:0-20481 GCF_014356525.2 Nilaparvata lugens
TACTTTTCACTCTAGATATACAAATAACTATTTTTCGCCTCACTGCACAGAAAGCAGCTGTTTTCCAGTCCCTACATAGATCTGAAAGACATTGTTTGCAGACGACTCTCGTCTGACGTCAGACCAGGTTTCTTTCCCGCCTAGGCCGGAAAATGTACCCATTCCAGCCGCTAACATGGAAGTCCATAGTTAATACGTCATCCACTAGATCGGGCGAGTGTCAACTCTCTTCATCTGAAGTTCCCATTATTTCAGTTCGAGTTCCAAATCAAACTTATTCAGCATTCACTTCCATTGTGTTGTATCTACACTAATTGGCCCACTAACAACTCATAACCCTCCAGTATTGGACAAAGTATTGTGTGGAGAATGATTGTTTGATATTTAGATGGAATGTGCATTGAATTGGGATAATATAATATTGTGTTGTATCTACACTAATCGGCCCACTAATAACTCATCACCCTACAGTATTGGACAAAGTATTGTGTGGAGAATGATTGGTTGATATTTGGATGGAATGCGCATTGAATTGGGATAATATAATATTGTGTTGTATCTACACTAATCGCCAAGTTTCAAAATATTTCGACTGCCCAAAAAAGATATGAAATTATATCCTTTCCATCAACACAAAACCGAGGAGAGAGAGATAGAGAGAGGTGAGAGGAAGAAAGAGTTTCTGAAAGTGTGAGAGAGAGAGATAGAAAGAGAATGAGTGTGTGTGTATGTGTGAGAGTGAGGGAAAGAGTAGAAGAGCCTGATGAAGAAACAGCTGAAGAAGAGAGAAAAGGGTAAGTGAGAGAGAAAATTAAGAGACCAAGTGGAAGAGAGTGAAAGAGACCGAGTGAGTCAGAAGAGAATAATAAGTTTGGGAGAGAATGAACATTCAACATTGTTGTTGAATAATTCAACGTTGAAATATAATTTTCAATGGGAAACGAGAGCTGAATGCGAAATTCCACATTCATTCAGCAAATTAAAATTTGAGGTTTGCGAAATTTATAATCAGCCGTTTTCTGTTGGTTCTCAGAAACTTTGTAAAGTTTTCTTTTATTGCTCATTATTTTGTCTCCTCCTCATACTCTCACACACTCACTCACTCTCTCTCTCCTTCTATTTCTCTCCTATTATGTAAATCATCCATGATTTTGCTGTATTGTAAGCTATTGTATATAAGTGTATAAGCCAGTATATAATATAGTAATCTACATAAATAAAGTACTCAATAAATCACTCTCTCTCACTTACTCCTCTTCTATTTCTCTTCTCTCCTCTCTCTTCAACAGAGAATCGGCAACTCTACCGTTCTATTATTTCCAACTAGCAGGTAACCCGTGGTCCGCAAGGGTCTATTTTAAAACTTGATGTGATAAAACCTTGAAGAATTTTAAATAGGCCTATAACCATCCTCGGTGAATTAAGAATCTAAATGCAAAATGTGAAGTTAATGAGTTGAGTAGTTGAGACGTGATGATGCGTCATTCGTCAATTTCCTATCCCCCTACCTGTAAAAGCCAGTTCTTTTCTTTATTATAGTATAGATGACTTTATAACATAAAACTCACTATAGTTTTTCATTGGATAATTAGAGAGAACAGAGACAGTGCATTTAAATGAAGTTAACTTTAATGACTATAGTGAGGTCCACGTTATAATGGCAGTGGAGAAAGATAGCAGAACAACGTTGCCGAACATCTGCCTTGTCAATGCTTTCTATAGACGGTGGCTGATACAGGTTTATTGATGTAATATTAACTGTTCATTCTCGTTCAAAATAATAAATTAAATAATTTTATTAAGCAAGAAATTATATTTCTCAATAATTTCATAATGAATTTTCATAATTAAGTTGAAATATTTTGTTAATTGAATATTGATTCTACATTGTTATAAGATGATCTGACAACAGAGCAGGGCGAGAAAGAGGTAGCGCTGTCCGCTTTGTTGAATGATAGACAAGGATAGCAATACCAATGTTAATCGAATACTGCCATTATAACGTGACCTCACTATAGAACAAGAACAACCACAGTATGATACAGTATCATCTCAACTTGATTCGATACATTCGCTATCTGCTTAGTGGAATGATAGACAGGATAGCAACACCATTGCTAATCAAATACTGCCATTATAACGTGACCTCACTATATAGTTTTTCATTGGATAATTAGAGAGAACAGAGACAGTGCATTTAAATGAAGTTAACTTTAATGACTATAGTGAGGTCCACGTTATAATGGCAGTGGAGAAAGATAGCAGAACAACGTTGCCGAACATCTGCCTTGTCAATGCTTTCTATAGACGGTGGCTGATACAGGTTTATTGATGTAATATTAACTGTTCATTCTCGTTCAAAATAATAAATTAAATAATTTTATTAAGCAAGAAATTATATTTCTCAATAATTTCATAATGAATTTTCATAATTAAGTTGAAATATTTTGTTAATTGAATATTGATTCTACATTGTTATAAGATGATCTGACAACAGAGCAGGGCGAGAAAGAGGTAGCGCTGTCCGCTTTGTTGAATGATAGACAAGGATAGCAATACCGTTGCTGATCGAACACTGCCATTATAACGTGGACCTCACTATAGAACAAGAACAACCACAACATGATACAGTATCAATACAGTATGATAAAGTATCATCTCAACTTGATACACAACACTATGATTTGATACATTCGCTATCTGCTTAGTGGAATGATAGACAAGGATAGCAACACCATTGCTAATCAAACACTGCCATTATAACGTGGACCTCACTATAGAACAAGAACAACCACACATGATACAGTATCAACACAGTATGATACCGTATCATCTCAACTTGATACACAACACTATGATTTGATACATTCGCTATCTGCTTTGTGGAATGATAGACAAGGATAGCAACACCATTGCTAATCAAATACTGTCATTATAACGTGGACCTCACTATAGAACAAGAACAACCACACATGATACAGTATCAACACAGTATGATACAGTATCATCTCAACTTGATACACAACACTATGATTTGATAATGATTTGATACATTCGCTATCTGCTTTGTGGAATGATAGACAAGGATAGCAACACCATTGCTAATCAAATACTGTCATTATAACGTGGACCTCACTATAGAACAAGAACAACCACACATGATACAGTATCAACACAGTATGATACAGTATCATCTCAACTTGATACACAACACTATGATTTGATACATTCGCTATCTGCTTTGTGGAATGATAGACAAGGATAGCAACACCAATGTTAATCGAATACTGCCATTATAACGTGGACCTCACTATATAGTTTTTCATTGTATACTTAGAAAGAACAGAGAAAATGCATTTCAATGAAGTTCACTTTAATGAGTAGTGTGGAAACCCATGTCGGAAAATCAACCTCGGCTACTTGGAAAATCGTTTTTCCAGGGGAAACCTCATTTTTCCAAGCCAGGGAAATCAGTCTCGCCCAATTTGGCCGGGAAATGACTTTGATGTAATGATGTCATTTGTTTTCCCACACAAAAAAAGAGAGATAAAATGCCGAGAGAATGAAAAACCAACAGAGTTGCGTCGCTATGTAAAGTGGATCATTGTACCTTATGTGTGATATATTAGGTGGAGTGATGTTGTGAGGAGGAGGAGGAGGATGAGGAGTAGGTGGTGGTGGAGGAGGAAGAAAAGGAGAAGGATGAGGAGGATGATGAGGGGGTGATGGTGGAGGAGGAGGAAGAGGAAGATGAGAAGGTGGAGGAGCAGGAAGAGGTGGTGAAGGATGTGGAGGAGTAGGTGGAGGATGAGAAAGATTGGGAGGAGGAGGAGGAGGAGGAGGAGGAGGAGAAGGAGGAGGTTAAGGATGAGAAAGATTAGGAGGATGGGAAGGTGGAGGAGTAGGAAGAGGAGGTGAAGTAGGTGGAGGATGAGAAAGATTAGGAGGAGGTGGAAGAGTGGGAAGAGAAGAGAAGAAGGAGGAGATGATGGTGGATTAGGAGGAGGAGAAGGAGGAGGAAGAAGAGAATGAAGAGGAGGAAGAGAGAGAGAAGGAGGATGAAGAGGAGGTGATGGTGGAAAAGGAGGTGATTGAGTGGAGAAGAGAAGGATCAGGAGGAGGAGAATGATGAAGAGGTGAAGGAGGTGTGGACGAAGTAGGAGGAGGAGGTGGAGGAGCAAGAGGAAGATGAGTAAGAGTAGTAGGATAAGGAGGAGAAGAAGGAGAAGTTGTAGGAAAAGTAAATTGATGAGAAGGAGAGAAAACAGAAACAGGAGAAGGATGAAGAAAAGGATGAGAATAAAAATTAGGAGAATAAGAATATAAGGAGGAGAGTATAAGAATATAGGAGAGTATAAGAATATAAGAGTGGCATAGAAGAAGAAGGAGAAGAAGATGTTGAAGAGGAAGAAAGGCGAAAGGAGAAACCAAGAAAATGATAATGAACGGGAAGAGGAACTGAAGGAGATCGTGGAGAAGCAAGAGAAGGAAGAGAAGAAGGAGGAGATGAGAGATGACAATAATGAGTATCAAGAGAGGAAGAAGAGGATAGAAAAGGAGGAAAAGGAGATATCGTGGAACGAGAGGCAGAAGACAAAAATGAAGCCTTGAAAATGGAGGTAAAATAAAGCCTTGGAAATGGAGGGAATTGAAAAAAATTATTGATTAGTTGGTAACTTGATGAAAATAAGGACATAAATATAAAGGAAATTAGGAAATTGAAAAGAACTGAATATTATGTAGGAGAAAAAGTAAAAGAGGAATATTCAAAAGTGTATTATTTGACAAATAATGACCTAAAATATAAGAAAATGACTGGATCAAAAATCAAGTGAAGAAGCAGTATGTGATATCATAGCCTCAAACTTTGGACAATACTAACTTTCTATCAAAATTTTTGGAAAGAAATAGTACAGGCTCAGCCTAGTTTTTCATTCTATGACAAAATTACTGTATATTATGAGTGTAGTATTTTGTACAATAAATGAATGAATAAATAAATAAATTAATGATATTAAAGATTGAGGGAAACGTAGCAGACGATTTAAGAAGAAGATTGATTGATTGATTGAGTACTCTATTTAAGTAGATTACAATATATACTGGCTTATACAATAGCTTACAATACAGCAAAATTATAGATGAATTTACATAATATAGACTAAGAAAATAATTATTGAACTGTATATGATATGAAAAAGCAATTTGTAATATAATAACTATAGATAATAATTATATTGTTATACATGTACATAAATTGGCGGAGCTTTGGACATATCAATGTCCATTCTTTGGGAAGAATATTAAAAATATCCTCCCCATTAACTCTCTACCAAAAAAGAAGAAGAAGAAGAAGAAGAAGAAGAAGAAGAAGAAGAAGAAGAAAAACAAGAAGAAAGAGAAGATGAAGAACCAAGAAGAAGAAGAGGGAAAGAATCAGTAGAAAGACAAATAATGTACATCTATAAAAGCACACTATACACACCCTAAGTGGGTGATTTATTTGGGATAGGGGTTGTTGAATGCTTCTCTACCCTTACGAACCCTTATTGCCAGCAATTTATCAGTTCGGATTTCAACCTCTTATTCAAATCCAGTGCCTGATTTGAACTCTCCATTCAAATCAGTTCTAGGATATGAACTCTTTTCAAACACTCCTAGAACAATGGTATAGTGAGGTCCACGTTATAATGGCAGTATTTGATTAACATTGGTGCTGCTATCCTTGACTATCATTCCACAAAGAAGATAGATAATGTATCAAAGCATAGTGTTGTGTATCAAGCTAAGATGATACTGTATCATATTGTGTTGATACTGTATCATGTTGTGGTTGTTCTTGTTCTATAGTGAGGTCCACGTTATAATGGCAGTATTTGATCAACATTGGTGTTGCTATGCTTGTCTATCATTCCTCAAAGCAGATAGCGAAGGTATCAAATCATAGTTTTGTGTATCGAGTTGAGATGATACTGTATCATATTATGTTGATACTGTATCATGTTGTGGTTGTTCTTGTTCTATAGTGAGGTCCACGTTATAATGGCAGTATTTGATTAACATTGGTGTTGCTATCCTTGTCTATCATTTCACAAAGCAGATAGCGAATGTATCAAATCATAGTGTTGTGTATCAAGTTGTGATGATACTGTATCATGTTGTGGTTGTTCTTGTTCTATAGTGAGGTCCACGTTATAATGGCAGTATTTGATTAACATTGGTGTTGCTATCCTTGTCTATCATTCGACAAAGCAGTTATCGCTATCCTGTATAATTCCTTCCAGCTACTACAATAAATACTTTTAATGATCATCTTCTGAACAAAGTCAAGTCTCTAAAGTGATATGAACTGTAGACAGTCAACGTCATTTGAATGGAAAGCATAATAATGTTATTTATAAGAAATGTATACAGATGTCAGTGTATCTCTCCATAGACTACTATAGAAGCTCTCAAAACCGATGTTGTTTCAAGTATAATAATTATTATTATTTATCGAAAATCCCAAATAAATGTTGTAAATCACCCCGAAGACCTCTGCTACTGCAGACATTGACAACAGGGTTAACAGCTAGATGGAAATTCGATGAGAACTACTATCCAAAAAATTTGTTTCAAGTATTTTAGCAGAGAATTTTTACAAAAAAGTGCAATTAAAAAATGCAATGAATACTGTACTCAGTACAAAAATACAGTACTATAGTGATAAAGTACTATTTTGGATAAATTCTAAGCTGAAATACTTTAAACAAACATTGATTTGAGAGCTTCTATGGTAGTCTATAGGGAGATACATAACGAGAGATACATAAATATACTTAACAGTAATGATAACTTTATTGACCGAGCGAGGTGAGGTCTAAGATTCAAGTCGACGGTTTGGCATTTCTCTTAATGTTAGAATGTTTGAATGTTTGAATGTTTGAATGTTTGAATGTTTGAATGTTTGAATGTTTGAATGTTTGAATGTTTGAATGTTTGAATGTTTGGATGTTTAAATGTTTATATGTTGCGCATTTACGGCGAAACGCGGTAATAGATTTTCATGAAATTTGACAGGTATGTTCCTTTTTACTTTCCTTGCCCTTCTACCATAGGTAAGGAAAGAATTGCTTTCCAAAAAGAACTAAGGTACCTTAATTTCAAGTTTTCTATACTTTTCAAGGTCCCCTGAGTCCAAAAACATGACTTTTGGGTGTTGGTCTGTGTGTGTGTATGTGTGTATGTCTGTGAACAAGATAACTCCATTCCTAATCAACCGATTGACTTGAAATTTTAAACTAAAGGTCCTTATACCATGAGGATCCGACAGTAAGAAATTCAATAAAATTGAATTCAAAATGGCGTAAAAAATGGCGGATAATTACTCAAAAACCATGTTTTTCACGGTTTTCTCGAAAGCGGCTCTAACGATTTCCTTCAAATTTATATCATGCATAGCTATGTATAAGCCCTATCAACTGACATGAGTCTCATTTCTGAGAAAATTGCAGGAGCTCCGTAATATTCTTGAGAAAAATGGCAGATAATTACAAAAAGCCATGTTATTCACGGTTTTCTCGAAAACGGCTTTAACGATTTTCTTCAAATTCATACCATGGATAGCTATTTATAAGCTTTATCAACTGACATGAGTCTCATTTCTGAGAAAATTGCCGGAGCTCCGTGATATTCTTGAGAAAAATGGAAGATAACTAAAAAACCATGTTTTTCACGATTTTCTCAAAAATAACATGACCGATTTTTTTCAAATTCATACCCTGTATAGATATTTATCAGCTCTATCAACTGGCATGAGTTTCCTTTCTGGGAAACTAATGGGGGGTCCACACCATCCTTGATAAATGGACTTTGTAACCTCCTTCTCGTGCATGAGGTAGGTAGGTAGAGCAGTTCATAAAAAGAACACAAAGTCGAGATATTTCATCTGTAGAAGAGCTGTTTTGACGACTTTAAAAAAATGAGGACTAAAAAAATCATCAAGTTTCAAATTTACACGAAGGAAAAAGTACTCTGAAAACGATTATATATACACATATACAGAAGTCTGATCGTAGTTTCAAATATGAGCAAGGTAAGTTGTGTGAGTGTACCACACCAGATTTTTTAATTGCGCGTCGACGTATATACAAGGTTTTTGGAAATTTTGCATTTCAAGGATAATATAAATGGAGAAAGGAGCCTCCATCATACGCCAATAATAGAGTGAAAATCAGACTATAGAATTATTCATCATAAATCAGCTGACAAGTGATTACACAGATGAGTGGAGAAGCCAGTCTATTGCTGGATTTCCATAAGGTCTATAGTTTCAATCAGGTACTTGTGGATGAGAATACTGCGTGAGGTCTACTGTTCACAGAACTACTAGTTTACCAATATATAAATATACACATAATCTATACTATAATAAATGAGAGAACTGGCTTATATAGGTAGGGGATAGGAAATCCACGAATGACGCATCATCACGTCTCAACTACTCAACTCATTAACTTGACATTTTGCATATTGATTCTTAATTTACCGAGCATGGCCTATTCGAAATTCTTCAATATTTCATTACGTCAAGTTTTCAGTATGTCAAGTTTGAAAATAGACCCTTGCGGGGCAAGGCTTACCTGCTATAGTTAGGTCCACGTTATAATGTCAGTGGAGAAAGATAGGAAAACAACGTTGCCAATCCTCTGTCTTGTCAATGCCTTCTATAGACGGTAGCTGATACAGGTTTATTGATGTAATATTAACTGTTCATTCTCGTATTTATTAATCAATTATATTTTATAAAGTAATAAAGTATTTTTTTCAATAATTTCATAATGAATTTTCATAATCAAGATGGAATATTATGTCAATCCTATTATACTAGTAGTTCTGTGAACAGTAGACCTCACGCAGTATTCTCATCCACAAGTACCTGATTGAAACTATAGACCTTATGGAAATACAGCAATAGACTGGCTTCTCCACACATCTGTGTAATCACTTGTCAGCTGATTTATGATGAATAATTCTATAGTCTGATTTTTACTCTAATATTGGCGTATGAAGGAGGCTCCTTTTTCCTTTCATATTATCCTAGAAATGCAAAAATTTCCAAAAACCTTGTATATACGTCGACGCGCAATTAAAAAAGGAACATATCTGTCAAATTTCATGAAAATCTATTACCGCGTTTCACTGTAAATGCGCAACATATAAACATTTAAACATTCAAACATTAAGAGAAATGCCAAACCGTCGACTTGAATCTAAGACCTCACTTCGTTCGGTCAATCAAGCGAGCAATTTCTGTATTTTTATATCTGTTTTTTTTTATATCTGGCTAATTTTCTATCTGTTTATTTATGTTTAACGGATCTCGAAAACGGCGCCAACGATTTTCACGAAATTTGGAACATAGTAGGTTTATGATATAAAGATTCGATTGCACTAGGTCTCATCCTTGGGAAAACTCGCTGAACGACATTAAAAGGATAATTCATCCTTGGCTGAAACAGCTGTGGATAGTAAAAAAGTGAGTGAGCGAGTGAGTATGTGAAAAATCAAAATATCGCATCCCCGAAATTCATAAGCTGACGTATAGCCAGCTGTGAAATATGAACATGATCATTTTAGAGAATTGTGTTCTGTTTATCAATAAATGAAAATAACGAGCAAAGCTCGGTGCCGCGATATTTAATTATTAATTCTACATTGTTGAAAAACAATATTATGTAATATTAACTGTTCATTCTCGTTTAAAATAATCAATTATATTTTATCAAGCAATAAATTATATTTTTCATTGAATTTTCAGAATTAAGATGAAATATTTTGTCAATTAATTAATTATACTACATTGTTAAAAAACGATCTGGCAACAGAGCAAAGCGAGAAAGAGATAGCGCTATCCGGTTGGTTGAATGATAGACAAGGATAGCAATAAATCAAAGTAAATCTCTTTAGAGAAGAGATCAGCTCATATAGGAAAATGTAAAGTCAAAGAAGGCTAATAATGTTTAAGAGTGGCTCATGTTACTGCTGCCTTTATTATCCTCATTCTGTCTCTCTCTATCGGTCTCTCTCTCTCTCCCTCCATACATTCTGTCACACTCTCTCTCTCTATCCATACAGTCTCTCATCTTCAATTCTCTTCTTTGACGTCTTCTTCTTCTTCCTCTTCTTCTTCTTCTTCTTCCCTTCTTCTTCTTCTTCTTCTTCATCTTCTTCCTCTTCTTCTTCCTCCACTTCTTCTTCTTCTTCATCTTCTTCCTCTTCTTCTTCCTCCACTTCTTCTTCTTCTTCTTCTTCTTCTTTCTTCTTCTTCTCTTCTTCTTCTTCTTCTTCTTCTTCTTTCTTCTTCTTCTTTCTTCTCTTCTTCTTCTCCCTCTTCTTCTTCATCTTCTCCTTCTTCTTCTTTTGCCTCTTCACCTTCGTTTCCTTGTAATAATTTCGCAGACGTGTATATCGTTCAATGCCTTTGTTTTTGTAACAACTCAAAGAAAGAACCTGGCTTATATTATGAACACTGGCTAAATTGAAAATCTTCATGTTTCATTCTTTACCTTGAGCTTTCTCTTCTTCTTCTTCTTCTTCTTCTTCTTCTTTTCCTTTAGCTGTTCCTTCACCGCCATCTTCCCTTCCTCATGTTCCTCCACCTCCTCCTAGTCCTCCACCTCCTCATCCTCATCCTCAAGCCCTACCTCACCCTTCATCAATATTTTTATCATGTTCCAATAATCAGTAGCAGAGTGAATATTCTCATTGAATTTTCATCTTTCTCATTATTTTTCTTTCCTTGTCCTATCACCATAGGTAAGGAAAGTATTGCTTTCCGAAAAAAATTAAGGTACCCCAATTTCTAAATTTCTATACGTTTCAAGGTCCCCCGAGTCCAAAAAAGTGGATTTTGGGTATTGGTCTGTATGTGTGTGTGTGTGTGTGTGTGTGTTTGTGTGTGTGTGTGTGTGTGTGTGTGTGTGTGTGTGTGTGTGGTGTGTGTGTGTGTATGAGTGTATGTGCGTCTGTGTACACGATATCTCATCTCCCAATTAACGGATTGACTTGAAATTTGGAACTTAAGGTCCTTACACTATAAAGATCCGACACGAACAATTTCGATCAGATGCAATTCAAGATGGCGGCTAAAATGGCGAAAATGTTGTCAAAAGCAGGGTTTTTCGCGTTTTTCTCGAAAATGGCTCCAACGATTCTGATCAAATTCATACCTAGAATAGTCATTGATAAGCTATATCAACTGCCACAAGTCTCATATCTGTAAAAATTACAGGAGCTCCGCCCCATCAATGCAAAGTTTGATTTTAGATTCCCAATTATCAGATCTCAGATATAATCTAAAGGAAAATTTTCGAGTGGAAAAGATTGAGCATTGTTATCTCTACAATTAAATTTGAGAAAACGTGATTATTCAATTGCAAACTGTTGATTTTATTAAATCATTCACTATGAAGAGATAGCAAACCTCGTGTGTCTCCAGCGTTATTGTCCTGTCACCAGCTGGTTCAGATCTATGAATAGTAGACTTGAGATGCGCGGGAAAACTAGCGTCAGGTGATCACTTTTCTTAACGGCAAGGAAAGTTGTGTGAGTGCGCCACACCAGATTTTTTTGTCATGAATCTTTTCGTGATAATTCTCCTTCATATCTTCAATCACCCAATCATGATTTTTTTAATAATCATTTTAAAATATATATCCTCTATTTTGTCCACTCATATTTTATTGATGAATTACAATGAACCATTTAATCAATTCCATTGATTATCCTATTTGATATATGTTCATCAACTTCATGATCTTTTCTCTCTCTCTTTTCAATGAAATTTCACTCTCTTCGTTTTCTTTTGGACTCAAGACCAGTTTCTCTGTCTCTCACAAATCAATACCTTTTCTTTCTGTAAGATTATTTTCTTTCTTCAGTCTTTCAAATCCACAACAGAAGTATTTCTCCTTATCTTCTTACATTTACAATCTATTTTTCTACCATCTGATTCTCCATCTCTTCATCCTCCATTTGATCGTTCACCTCCTCCCCACTCCTTCTTCTCCTTCTCCCCGTCATCTCCTCTCCCTTATCCTCTAACTCCTCCTCATCATCTACCTCCTCCTCCCTTTGCATTATACCATGATTAGTATAAATGAACATGTTTCTTTGACATCCCCGCCTCAAAGTGCAACATAAAAGAATACTTCACAATAAGTCACTTCATACTCCCTTCTCCATTTTCTTCTTCTCTTTCTTCTTCTTCTCCCACATCTTCTTATACTACTTCTCCTTTACGACCTTCTTCAAATAATCTACTGACGTATATCGTTTTTATCGTGATTCCTTTGTTATTTGTAATTTTTTTTCGTTCACCTCCTCCTCCTTCACCTCCTCCTCCTCCTCCAGCTCCTCCTTCTTCTTTTTCTTCTTCTTCTTCTACTCCTTCTTCTCCTATCCATTCTTTCTCTCATGTTTCGTGAACCTTCCTACCCTGTTCCAAAATTTATCTTTGAACATCAATACTTTCTTGTTTGTTATACTCCTCCTCCATCTCCTTCTCCTTCCATTCAACCTTCTTTTCCCTCTTCTTCTTCTCCTTCTTCTCCAATCCACTCCTCCTCTCAAATATCTGTGATCCTTTCCACCCGTCACCCAAAATTATCTTTAAACATGAATATTTTTTTGTTTGTTACTCTCCTCTTCCTCCTCCTTCTTCTCTTTTTTGCCCCCCTTCTCCTCCTCCTCTTCTTCTACTTCTTTTTTTCCTTCTTCTCCTTTCCCTCTTTGATCACTCTCTCCTCCTTGTTCCCCTCTTCACATTCTTGTGACTCCTATGTTATTCGTGATTTTTTTCATTTTGTTCACCTTCTCCTCCTTCAGCTATTCCTTCTTCTTCTTCTTCTTCTTCTTCTTCTTCTTCTTCTCTTCTTCTCCTTCTTCTTCTTCTTCTTCTTCTTTTCTTCTTCATCTCCTTCTCTTTTCATTCCTCCTTCTTCTCCTTCTTCTCCTATCCACTCTTTCTCTCATGTCTCTGTAAACCTTTCCAACCCTGTTCCAAAATTATCTTTGAACATCAATACTTTCTTGTTTGTTATACTCCTGCTCCTCCTCCTTCTCCATCACCTTCTCCTTCCATTCCTTCCTCTATTCCTCCTTCTCCTCCTTCTTCTGCTTCTCCTTCTTCTCCTATCCACTCTTTCTCTCATGTCTCTGTAAACCTTTCCAACCCTCTTCCAAAATTATTTTCGAACATCAATACTTTCTTGTTTGTCACACTTCTACTCCTTCTCCTTCTCCTTCTCCTTCACCTTCTCCTTCTCCCACTCCTTCTCCTTCTTCTCCTTCTTCTCCTTCTTCTCCTTCTTCTCCTTCTTCTCCTTCTTCTCCTTCTTCTCCTTCTCCTTCTTGATCTCTCTCTCTCTCTTCTTCTTCCAACTCTTTCTCCTTCCCTGGTCCCAATATATTTCCAGACCCCTCTCTGAACTTCCCCTTTGAACAATAAATTTTGTTTTACTTTTTGTTACCATTATCCTCCTGTACCCAGAGAGGTTATCTGAAAGGTTATTGGCTGGTAAAATCCGTACAAAGAAGCCTTACTTTGGAAGTGGAATTCAGTTGAAACTGTCATCTTCTATCATAAATAGTATCAATGCTTCTCATTAAACCAATGCTGACAACGTAGTGTTTCCAATAACAAAGCTATAGTGAGGTCCACGTTATGATGGCAGTGTTTGTTTAGCAATGGTATTGCTATCCTTGTCTATCATTCAACAAAGCAGATAGCAAATGTATCAAATCATAGTGTTGTGTATCAAATTGAGATGATACTGTATCATATTGTGTTGATACTGTATCATGTTGTGGTTGTTCTTGTTCTATAGTGAGGTCCACGTTATAATGGCAGTGTTTGATTAGCAATGGTATTGCTATCCTTGTCTATCATTCAACAAAGCAGATAGCAAATGTATCAAATCATAGTGTTGTGTATCAAATTGAGATGATACTGTATCATATTGTGTTGATACTGTATCATGTTTTGGTTGTTCTTGTTCTACAGTGAGGTTTACGTTATAATGGCAGTATTTGATTAACATAGGTGTTGCTATCCTTGTCTATTATTCCACAAAGCAGATAGGGAATGTATCAAATCATAGTGTTGTGTATCAAATTGAGATGATACTGTATCATATTGTGTTGATACTGTATCATGTTGTGGTTGTTCTTGTTCTAGAGTGAGGTCCACGTTATAATGGCAGTGTTTGATTAGCAATGGTATTGCTATCCTTGTCTATCATTCCACAAAGCAGATAGCGAATGTATCAAATCATAGTGTTGTGCATCAAGTTGAGATGATACTGTATCATATTGTGTTGATACTGTATCATGTTGTGGTTGTTGTTGTTCTATAGTGAGGTCCACGTTATAATGGCAGTGTTCGATTAGCAATGGTATTGCTATCCTTGTCTATCATTCCACAAAGCAGATAGCGAATGTATCAAATCATAGTGTTGTGTATCAAATTGAGATGATACAGTATCATATTTTGTTGATACTGTATCATGTTGTGGTTGTTCTTGTTCTATAGTGAGGTCCACGTTATAATGGCAGTGTTTGATTAACATTGGTGTTGCTATCCTTGTCTATCATTCCACAAAGCAGATAGCGAATGTATCAAATCATAGTGTTGTGTAGCAAGTTGAAATGATACTGTATCATATTGTGTTGATACTGTATCATGTTGTGGTTGTTCTTGTTCTATAGTGAGGTCCACGTTATAATGGCAGTGTTCGATTAGCAATGGTATTGCTATCCTTGTCTATCATTCCACAAAGCAGATAGCGAATGTATCAAATCATAGTGTTGTGTATTGTAGAGCGGTATTTGAAGGCTTCACACATGTAGGGTGAATCTTGTACTGAGTCAATGGTGTAGCGGCTATAAATTTTGCAATTGCGTGTGTGGACGCTGAGTGTACACCAGACTGATTGATTCACTACAAGATTCGATACAATTGTCGGAATCGCGGGAGGCCTAAACGCTCGCTCACCCTTGATTCTTCTAATGACAAATTGTATAGTGATGAAATTTTTATAAGTAGTGTAGCGATCGCTAAACACTGAATACGGATACCTTAAAATTATTACCTGTGAAGAATGAGCATACAAAATCATACAGGTCGAGCGAAAATCCCGATGTAGATAATTTACGGGACTGCGTCTCTAATAAGTTCTGAAGGATTAAAATACGGTATTTGGACCAAATATCGTTCAGAATATATTTCGAGAACAGAGTCTTGTCGGGTTTTAAGCTCTATTGTAGGAATTTATATGATCTATGGCTGCATCTGCTGTACAATTGATGTGTTCGCTCCAAAGTCGAGGTAGGTAACAGATAAAAGCTGATATATGAGCAGGTAAGGACAAAGAATAAATATCTCGATCTGACCCCACTCGCTACATCCACTTAGACCTGTTCCAGTATCCAGCTTAATTCAATTATTTCAATGATCGTATTCGATCGGTTCTTGATGATGATAGAACGTATCAGACACAATAATTGACAGGCTAAAGAAATAATCGAACTCAGAAAGCGAATTAACAAAACTGAAATATATTACAATAAAATATGTAATCATACAGTGCAGATTTAGAATTTGATTTACAGGTTGATAATAATTTAGTATTAACAGAACAGTTAAAAATTTTCTTGTGCTATAGTGAGGTCCACGTTATAATGGCAGTGTTCGATTAGCAATGGTATTGCTATCCTTGTCTATCATCCACAAAGCAGATAGCGAATGTATCAAATCATAGTGTTGTGTATCAAATGAGATGATACAGTATCATATTGTTGATACGTATCATGTTGTGATTGTTCTTGTTCTATAGTGAGGTCCACGTTATAATGGCAGTGTTTGATTAACATTGGTGTTGCTATCCTTGTCTATCATTCCACAAAGCAGATAGCGAATGTACAATCATAGTGTTGTGTAGCAGTTGAAATGATACTGTATCATATTGTGTTGATACTGTATCATTGTGGTTGTGTCTTGTTCTATAGTGAGGTTCACGTTATAATGGCAGTGTTTGTTTAGCAATGATATTGCTATCCTTGTCTATCATTCCACAAAGCAGTAAGCGAATGTATCAACTCCTAGTGTTGTGTATCAAGTTGAGATGATACTGTATCTATTGTGTGATTACTGTATCATGTTGTGGTTGTTCTTGTTCTATAGTGAGGTCCACGTTATAATGGCAGTGGAGAAAGATAGGAGAATAACGTTGCCAATCCTCGGTCTTGTCAATGCCTTCTATAGACGGTAGCTGATACAGGTTTACTGATTTAATATTAACTGTTCATTCTCGTTCAAAATAATCAATTATATTTTATTAAGCAAGAAATAATTTTTTTCAATAATTTCATAATGAAATTTCATAATCAAGATGGAATATTATGTCAATCCTATTATACTAGTAGTTCTGTGAACAGTAGACCTCACGCAGTATTCTCATCCACAAGTACCTGATTGAAACTATAGACCTTATGGAAATACAGCAATAGACTGGCTTCTCCACACCTGTGTAATCACTTGTCAGCTGATTTATGATGAATAATTCTATAGTCATAATTAAGATGAATATAATTATTGTTGATCAATTATTAATTCTACATTGTTAAAAGACGATCTGGCAACAGAGCAAAGCGAGAAAAAAATAGCGCTATCCATATTTGTTGAGTAATATACTAGTAGTAGTTCTGTGAACAGTAGACCTCACGCAGGTTTCTCATCCACAAGTATCTGATGTCACCTGTTCTAGTTGATTCAAATGAATTTCACAGTTGAATCATAATTCACTCTTAAAAACTGTTATTTGTTTTCTCCGAGATCAAAAACTCACTTATGCTAATAAACTCAGTTCACATTTGAATTTGTATCCCATTATGATTTATCTAGTTTCGTGATAATCTTCCCATCTGATAAAATATTTCTCAACTAATTTAAAATTGATTTCTTTCAATTAAGAATAATTTTTTTTAGAACTATTCAGTTAATTTAATCATTTCTTATTTAATTTCAATCACCCAATAAATTTGTTTTACAAATGTGAGAATATTGATACTGATGGGCACGCATCATAAAAAATATTGAAACCTTACCTTAAAGATAAATAGACACGGCCAGACATCTGTGTTATGCATGCAATGAATAATCCACTTGTCAGCTGATTGATTATGAATAATTCTATAGTCTGATTGATCCTATCTTCAAAGTAGATGTAGTATTCTATTATATTAAGCGAGCAATTTCTGTATATCTGTTTATATTTTTATATCTGGTTATTTATGATCTCGAGAACGGTTCCAACGATTTTCACGAAATTTGGAACATAGTAGGTTTATTGACCGAGCGAAGTGAGGTCTAAGATTCAAATCGACGGTTTGGCATTTCTCTTTATGTTCAAATGTTTGAATGTTTAAATGTTTATATGTTTATATGTTGCGCATTTACGGCGAAACGCGGTAAAAGATTTTCATGTAATTTGACAGGTATGTTCCTTTTTTAATTGCGCGTCGCGACGTATATACAAGGTTTTTGGAAATTTTGCATTTCAAGGATAATATTATAAAAGGAATAAGGAGCCTCCTTCATACGCCAATATTAGATTAAAAATCAGACTGTAGAATTATTCATCATAAATCAGCTTACAAGTGATTACACAGATGTGTGGAGAAGCCAGTCTATTGCTGTATTTCCATAAGGTATAGTTTCAATCAGGTACTTGTGGATGAGAATACTGCGTGAGGTCTACTGTTCACAGAACTACTAGTATAAACTGAAACAATGATTATTCAACTGTACATGATTAGAGAAGAGTATGGAATTTGAAAATTCCTTCAAGATGATATTGTAATGCATCAACATAAATTGGCGGAGCTTTGGACATATCAATGTCTATTCTTTTGAAAGAAAATCCAAAATATCCTTCCCACTAACTCTCTACCAAAGTTAAGATATGGATAGAGTGTAGGAGACAGGAAGAGAGAGGAAAAGAGTGTGGGAGAGAGGAAGAGAGAGAAAAACAGTGTGGGAGTGAGGGAGAGAGAGAAAAAGAGTGTGGGAGAAAGGAAGAGAGAGAAAAAGAGTGTGGGAGAGAGGAAGAGTGTGGGAGAGGAAGAGAGAGAAAAACAGTGTGGGAGTGAGAAGAGAGAGAAAAAGAGTTGGGAGAGAGGAAGAGAGAGGAAGAGAGAGAAAAAGAGTGGGGAGAGAGGAAGAGAGAAAAAAAGAGTGTGGGAGAGAGGAAGAGAGAGAAAAAGAGTGTGGGGGGAGGAGAGAGAAGATAGAAAAGAGTGGGGAGAGAGGAAGAGAGGGAAAAAGAGTGTGGAGAGGGAAGAGGGGAAAAAGAGTGTGGGAAGAGAAGACAGAGAACAAGGATGTGGGAGAGAGGAGAGAGAGAGAAAAAGAGTGTGGAGAGAGGAAGAGAGAGAAAAAGATGTGGGGAGAGGAAGAGAGATAGAAAAAGAGTGTGGAGAGAGGAACAGAGGGAAAAACAGTGTGGGAGTGAGGAAGAAGAGAAAAAGAGTTTGGGAGAGAGGAAGAGAGGAAGAGAGAAAAAGAGTGTGGGAGAGAGGAAGAGAGAGAATGATTGTAAGAAAGAGAGAGAAAGATAAAAAGAGAGAGAGAAATATAGAGACAGAGTGAGTGAGAGAAAGAGAGCGTGGGTGAGAAAAGAAAGAATATAGCAGAAATCATGAACGCCAAAATTGCCAGAATCCAACACTATAATGCAATGTGTGGGTGGAAAGAATTTTACCTGGAAACATTTTTCAATATGAATGATGCTCCAAATTCTGGATACTCATTCAGATATTTTTTCTGAAAACCCTTTTTTTTCTGTAAGCAGGAGGAAATTGTTGAATGACAAAAATAGATCGCTAATTTGTATCGAGTTTGGTAAAAATATTTGAGTCATTCTTTACTCATTATTTCAGTTTTCCTATTGTTCTTCCCTTTTTCATGAAGACATAATAGATATCATGTTTTTTTTTCCCCGATCACTATGTATCTGCCAATCTCATCTCATATTCTCGTCTCCTTCATCTCCTTCTTCTTCTCCTCCTCCTACTCCTTCTTATTCTCCTCCTCATCCTTCACATCCTCCTCCTTCTCCTCCTCCTTGTCCTCTCATCCACCTCCTCCTCCTCCATGTCCACCACCTCCTTCTCATCATCCTTCTCATTCTCCTCATCCTTCACATCCTCCTCCCTCTCCTTTTCCTCCACCTCATCCTTCAACTTGTCCTCCACCTCCTTCTTCTCCTCCTCCTTCTCCACCTCCTCATCATCATCATCATCCTCCTCCTCCTCCTCCTGTCCTCCTCATCTACCTCCTCCTCCTCCTTGTCTACCACCTCCTTCTCATCATCCTTCTCATACTCCTCATCCTTCTCCTCTTCCTCCTTTTTCTCCTCCTCCTACTCCTTCTTATCCTCCTCCTCATCCTCATCATCATCCTCCTCCTCCTACTCCTTGTCCACCTCATCCACCTCCTCCTCCTGCTTGTCCACCACCTCCTTCTCATCATCCTTCACATCCTGCTTCTCCTCATCCTCCTTCTCCACCACATCCTTCTCCTCCTCCTCCTCCCACAGTCGTGTGTTGATGGGAAAAATATTCTATTTTCTATCCTTTCCAAAGAATTGACTAATATATTAGATGAAACACCGCTGATTTATGAAGTTACATCACAATATTATGTTATATCAATTCAATGTGCATTCAATCTTTATTCTCATTGATTAATTATTCATATAATTATTATTGAACGAAAATCTTAAATAAATGCTGCAAGTCACCCCGAAGACCTCTGCTACTGCAGACATTGACAACAAATGCTTTCCAAGCATTCCTGACTGGAAATTGGGAGGTACCGGGTTCGATTCCCGGGCTGGCAACTAATTTTTGGATAGTAGTTCTCATCGAATTTCCATCTAGCTGTTAACCCTGTTGTCAATGTCTGCAGTAGCAGAGGTCTTCGGGGTGACTCGCAGCATTTATTCAGGATTTTCGTTCAATAATTATATATTAATTAGCATTTGAATAAATGCATTCTCTATCTAATTCCATCTGTAATTATTTATACTTTGTAAAATTCGTTGAATAATTAGCTACACTGTCATTTATTATAAACGAGCAGGTAACCCATGCCCCGCAAGGGTCCATTTTACTTGACAAACTGAAAACTTGACGTAATAAAATCGTGAAGAATTGAAAATATGCCTATAACCATTCTCAATTAATTAAGAATCTATAAATATGCAAAATGTGAAGTTAATGAGTTGAGTAGTTGAGACGTGATGAGCGTCATTCGTGAATTTCCTATCCCCTACGTAACCATAATCCAATTCTTTCCTTTATTAAAGTAGATATCATTTTCAGAGAGGACAATTACTTGTTGAAACACCGCCGATTTATGAAGTTACTCACAAGATATAT
>NW_024091636.1:0-5000 GCF_014356525.2 Nilaparvata lugens
ATTGATTATAAATAAGAACTAAATATGGAAAACTGAAAGAAAAAATCAATCAAGAAAACGAAAAAGTTTATGAAAGGAAAAGAACGGGGTGAGAAATGAAGGAAAATATATTGAAGGGCTGCAATAATGTGACAGTTAAAATTGGAGCTTGCATAAATTAAAATAAATTTTGCTTAAATTATCACCAATGCAAACTATCCTATTCCCTGCCATGATAACGTGTACCATACTACAGTAATGTTGCAGCGCTGATCAGTGTTAATGGAAACGAGGCCAAGGCATGAATGAATGAGTACATTGTTCTCTACTCTGAAACTACGCGATGGAAATAGAAATAGAGTGACATTTCTGGGAATACCATCATGAAATCTCGGAATAGAACAGTTCCGAAACAGCCACTCCCAGGGTACACAATGACAGGGACGAAAAATAATTTTGATCTAAATATGGTCTCATGACGTGTTTAAAGCTTAATATCGGGGCACCGAGTTCCGCTCGTTATATTCATCCTAAACGAGCAATTTCTGTTTATATGTTTGAATGTTAAGATGTTTTGATTTTCTAGCCCTATTACCATAGGTAAGGAAAGTATTGCTTTACAAAAAAAATTAAGGTACTCTAATTCAAGTTTTCTATACATTTCAAGGTCCACTGAATCCAAAAACATGATTTTGTGTGTGTGTGTGTGTGTGTGTGTATGTGGTGTGTGTGTGTGTGTGTGTGGTGTGTGTGTGTGTGGTGTGTGTGTGTGTGTATGTCTGTGAACACGATAATTCCATTCCTAATGAACCGATTGACTTGAAATTTTGAACTTAAGGTTTTTATACCATGACGTCCGAGAATAAGAAATTCATAAAAATTCAATTCAAAATGGCGGAAAAAAAATGGCGGATGATTACTAAAAACTATGTTTTCACGGTTTTCTCGAAAACGGCTCTAAAAATTTTCTTCAAATCTATACCATGGATAGCTATTCATAAGCCCTATCGACTGACATGAGTCTCCTTTCTGGGAAAATTGCAGGAGCTCCGTAATATCTTGGGAAAAATGGCGGATAATTATAAAAAACCATGTTTTTCATGATATTCCTCAAAAATGACTTACCGATTTTTTTTCAAATTCATACCTGTATAGTTATTTATCAGCTCTATCACTGGCATGAGTCTCCTTTCTGGAAAACTAATGGGGGGTCCACCCCATTCTTGAGAGATGGACTTTGTACCTACTTCTCGTGCATGAGGTAAGCAGGTAGAGCAGTTCATAGAAAGGACACATTGTCGAGATATTTCATCTGTAGAAAACTGTTTTGACGGCTTTGAGAAAATAGGCTATCATCGGATTTCACATTTACACAAGGAAAAATACTCTGAAAACAATTATATATTTAGCATGTCCTATTCCACCCTCTAGGTTTCCTAATAATTGCGAAGTATTGCTACAACGCGGCTAGCTACAGTCGGATATGGTCGGGGTCAGTAGCCGTACTGACAGGTGGAGTTACCGGACCTACACTTCTCCCTCTATCCTGATTCTTTACCCTCTGCTTCTTTCGCGAGATTTTTACTTTCAGGGGAAGAGTGTTTGCCCGTGCCGTTGCTGGCCGATTCGGCCCTCGGCCTTTGGAATACAGGGTGGGTGTTAAGGGAGATTAGATAACCCCATACAAGGAGACGATCTGACTATCAGATCCCTACCAATAATTCTATTTATAAAGGTAGTACGCAATCTGAACCAACTGCGAATTGACGGCGAGCAAGCTGTACCTGCAAGCCCGGGATGTGGTTTTTCTATGGGGTTTAAGGTGAGAGCTATGGGGTAAGGTATGACGGACTATGGAGTTATTAGTAGTATTCAAGGTATATTAAATAGGGCACGGTATAGGGTGTAAGCTATAGAGAATAGGGTGCAGGGTATGAGGTATACGGTATAGGGTATAGGGAACAGAGAATCAATAATAAGATTATTATTCTCTACAGCAAATAAATATCTGCTCAATAATCCGCAATCTGAGAATTGCGCTCTAGCTCTCAGCAAGCTGGACCTGCTAGCTAAATACAGTATATCAATTTCAATTATGTGTAATTAAAGCTTAGAGGATAAGGTTTTAGGTGTAGGATTTCTGAATCGCGAGCCTGCAGCTGCGAAAGGATTTTCAGCAATTCTGAAACTGCTAAACAGGATTTCCGCGCTAATCTGATGACTGCGCGCCGGTTATTAAGGGCCAATCTGTGACTGCCCTTAAGGGTATGGGAATCACTCTCAATCGTCCGAAACGCTTTAAAATAATAGTCAGTATGTCGACTATTATGAGAGGATAGAAAAGATTTTTCACAGACACAGTCTGTAGAATAATATCGGGAAGACAACAGTCTGTCGTTGTCAGGGTAGGGAAGGGTTTTTCCAGGATTTTCCACAAGAAAATATCGAGTCAGAGACTCCTAATGAGGAAAAGATTTCAATAGACTTTTTCAAGTAATTGCCAGTCCAGGACTACCACAGATCGATCTCTAATTTGCACTGAGATCACGGGAAAATTCGTGAATTTTCCACAGGAAAACCAGCCCATAATATTTGCTATTAAAGAAGACAGGTTTCTAAGAATTTTGAAAGGATTCGCGGGTCTGAAAACCCGCGACTAGGACGATCTCGAATCTGGAACTGACATCAGGAAGGATTTTAACACGGGAAGAATTAAGAGAAAGAAAGAGAAAGGATGCCGCAGTCTAGAAACTTCGGCGAGGAAGTCCTCAAGCTGTACCTGAGAGCTAGAAGGATTTTAGTAAGGGAAAGTTGAGAGAAAGAAAGAGAAAGGACGTCGCAGTCTACCAACTTCGACAAGGACGAACTCAAGCTGTACCTGAGTTCTCTAGGAAATGATTGGAATTTTCCTACTAGGAATTACAGCAAGTCAGAAACTGCTAAGAAAAGTTAAAATACTGGGCCACTCTATAGTATGAAAACCAAGCAAGGAAAACTTACTATAAATGATAAAAATTCTCTGCAGGGACAAAATTAATCGAGAAAAATATTCTCAAAAGGAACAGGGATTTTCCCACAAGAATAAAAATTAATTGAGAAAAACTATTCTTAAAAAGGACAGGGATTTCCCTACAAGAATAAAAATTCAATGGAGAAAAATTACTCTTAAAACTAAAGGTCACCTTACTACAGAGAAGGAAAAATATACGGACTACCAGTCCTGACATACAATTACCTGAATCGACGTGGATACTGATCGGAGAATAGCGAACCGATTCCCACTTCCCGTATTATAAGTAATTAAAAACGTCGTGAAGCGACAGAGTCGAGACTTATAAATTAAGTACTCAAAAATAATCCGCTATAAGAGCCTAGCTAAATTTCCCACTCAACTATTTGTAGCACAAAATTGATCCCTTACAGGTTTCAAACCAAGGATAACTCGATCACCCCCAGTGATACGAATTTAGAAAAATAACTGACGAGAAAGAAAATCCCCCAGGAAGTTCTATCTTCAAATACAGTCGGCAATTCGACATACAATATTCCATTCACTGAAATACAGAATAGAATATTAACCTCTAGTACACCACTATTAGGAGCGCCGCTCGGAACGCAGCCGTACACAAACCCGTTCACCGAACAACTGCTTCTCTCCCAGGTCTTCTTGAAGCTGCACCGGGTCGCTGAAAATTAGGAGGCCGGGGGAAAAGAGCTTCCTGACCAATGAGATTCTGAAAAGACGATCACGCCACTGGTCATGTGACAGGGTTGACTCAGCTGCTCCTGATGTAAGGGTGCAGCTAATGATGACAATGATGCTAATTACTACACTAAATCAGGCCGGTAAACAATATTTCTATTCCAGAAATTTCATGAAGAGCGATATCAACCGACTCGGTAGCCGCTCAGAGTGGTAAACAAGATCTGGAAATATCTGTTAGATGAATCCGCTGCTGATGATTTAAGGGGTTGACGGCGATGGTGATAATGCATATACAACTACAAGTCCAACAAAATATATCAGGCAGTCGATCCTATTCCTATTCTAAAATAAAATAAATTCGCTAAATTTACACTAGACGACGGCTCTATCCGTCACAAAAATTCACTTTGTGACAATATACACATATTATACAGTAGTCTGATCGTAGTTTCAAATATGTGCTGCCAATCGTCATTATGTTATTCCCCTAAATTATTCTCCTTAAGATTGGGGCTTACAGTTCAATGAGCTAGGAAAGTTGTGTGAGTGTGCCACACCAGATTTTTCATCTACAAAATTTTCGTTCCTAGTTCTGTCATGACAAAGTTTACTGTGATGAACAGTTATTTCTGATGCCGAAGTTGTCCATACGGAATAACGGCAGTCCAATAAGTCTAGCGAAATAAGCAGTGAGCAGCTGCGCCCAGCTCAGACTGTATGTCCCTCGGAATACCCAACTAGGAAACAGCTTATCGAACCTTCAACTAAACTGACTCTCCCCTTTCTCTCACTCTCCTCATCCTCTCTCTCTATCATTCAGTCACCTTCACTCATACTTTCTCTCTCTTGTTCCCGGTCTGTGTTGATGGGAAGGATACTGGTAGTTCTGTGAACAGTAGACCACGCGCTCAGTGAGTTACATTGACCTGTTGTTATGTTTTCTCAAAAATTAATAAATAATTTACCAATTAGCGTTAACGAGCTCTCACTTTTGACTTAAGGTCAACGTCACTCTCCGTCTGTGGATCTTTCTGTTCGTTATCGATACAGAAGCTTGGGCAATCTTTGAATTCTCTGGAATTGATCCTTTTTTGGGTGATTCTATGTAGAAATAAATCGAAGAAACTTGAGAAATTGTCGAAGAATCCCTTTATTTCAATGAAAATTGCTAGTAGTTCTGTGAACAGTAGACCTCGTGCTCAGTAAGTAACATTGACCTGTTGTTATGTTTTCACAAAATTAGTAAATAGTTTATCATTTTAAATGTCTAGAAAAAATCCTAAATAGATATAGAGCTTTCTGTCCTATCGTACCG
>NW_024091636.1:10000-19949 GCF_014356525.2 Nilaparvata lugens
CTATAGTCTGATTTCCACGGTAATATTGGCGTTCGAAGGAGACTCCTCTTCCTTTTGTATTATCCTTAAAATGCAAAATTTCAAAAAAAATCTTATTAACACGTCGACACGATATCCAAAAGGATCATACCTGTCAAATTTCTTGAAAATCTATTGCTGCGTTTCGCTGTAAATGCGGAACATGAATATGAACATAAGTATAAACAAAAATATAAACATAAATGAGAGAAATGCCAAAAGGTCGACTTGTATCTTAGACCTCACTTCGCTCGGTCAATTAATTGCATGCGGTAGAACATGCGATTGATAACTCAAAGTGGTAGTATTTTCTCCCGGCCTTTCTCTTCTTCCAACTCGTTCCGCATTTGATGAAAGTTGTTCACAACAGATGATTAGCATGATTAGATTTCACTCTGATGGACAGTATTAGAGGAAGCTGTAATTTGAAACTGCGCGAGGTCTACTGTTCACAGAACCACTAGTAAGTTCAGAGTTTCCTGACGTCCCGGGAAACCAAGAGAAAAAATATAAAACTGTTTCCATAATTATTTTCCTCAACTCTGTATTACACATTATCATTAACACTGCCCTGCTTCTTACACTATCACGCCCACAGCACCACACAATTAATATTGGTAATTTACAGATAACAGAAAAACTGAAGAAAAAAATGATAATTGAATTGTTCCATGAACAACATTTTTTGTTCCAGCTTGTGAATAATAATCGCAGGTTGTATAACAATAATTCTCTCTTTTGTTCCAATGTCAGTAGCAATCATTCTTACAAAATTTTCCCGGAAAGTACTGAAATCTGACAAAAACAATAATTGTTTCAAACAATAATTCTCCGGGAAAATTTTGTAGGAATGATTGCTACTGACATTGGAACAAAAGAGAGAATAATGCGTCAATATTGTTATGTACATTTTTCGTTTGGAATACACATTATTGAAAAAAACGACAAAACCTTCCAACGCCTCCGCTGTGATTCTATTGTAACTAGTGACCCCCTGGGTTGGAGAACTGTCTCAGGAACTGTTGTATTGTAATGTTAGAAACCCACAACATTTAATTATACAGAGTTGGTGAAAATTATGAAAACAGCTAAATATCTCAATAATAATTGAGTATCTCAATAATAACAGCACAATCAATTTATAATACTAAATAAATGACAGCATGCTCACATTATTGGAATTCTTCAATATTTGCTGGCTGAAGTTTAAAATTTTTTTCTTTTTATTGTCACTGCCACCTGCCTCAACGATAAAAATGTATTATTACTGTTGTGTAAAACAATTTTTCCCCTTTCCTTTTTATTTTATTCCTTTTTACTTTCCTTGCCCTACTACCATAGGTAAGGAAAGTATTGCTTTCCAAAAAAATTAAGGTACCCTAATTTTAATTTTTCTATACGTTTCAAGGTCCCATGAGTCCAAAAACATGATTTTTGGGTGTTGGTCTGTGTGTGTTGTGTGTATGTGTGTATGTCTGTGAACACGATAACTCCATTCCTAATTAAGCGATTGACTTGAAATTTTAAACTTAAGGTCCTTATACCATGAGGATCTGACAATAAGAAATTCAATAAAATTGAATTCAAAATGACGGAAAAATTGACGGATAATTACTAAAAAACCATGTTTTTCGCGGTTTTCTCGAAAACGGCTCTAACGATTTTCTTCAAATTTATACCATGGATAGCTATTTTTAAGCCCCATCAACTGACATGAGTCTCATTTCTGAGAAAATTGCAGGAGCTCGGTAATATACTTGAGAAAAATGGCGGATAATTACTAAAAAAACCATGTTTTTCACGATTTTCTCAAAATAACTTGACCGATTCATTTAAAATTCATACTCTGTATAGTTTTTATCAGCTCTATCAACTGGCATGAGTCTCCTCTCTGGGAAACAAATGGGGGGTCCACCCCATCCTTGAGAAATGGACTTTGTAACCTCCTTCTCGTGCATGAGGTAGGTAGGTAGAGCAGTTCATAAAAAGAACACATAGTCGAGATATTTCATCTGTAGAACAGCTGTTTTGACGACTTTCAAAAATGACAACTAAAAAAAAATCATCGAATTTCACAATTTACACAAAGGAAAAAGTACTCTGAAAACAATTATATAAACACATATACAAAATTCTGATCGTAGTTTCAAATATGAGCAAGGAAAGTTGTGTGAGTGTACCACACCAGATTTTTTCATTCATTCTCTATCAAAATCTGATGTATATTTTTCATTTTCTTTTTGCAATTTGCATTTGTTTTCTTCCATCTTATAATTTTTAAATCCTAAAGTGTAATATTTATTTTGTCTAAGTTTATTTATCTTTGTAACTCGTATTTTTTTGTAACTGGGCACCCGCCGAAAAACCTTTGGGTTTGGCAGGACTCTCAATTGTTTGTATTGTGAATAAAAATTTTGATTTTGATTTTGATTCATTTTACAAGAATAATAATGAACATTGAGGATCTTATTTGAAATGAAAATTACTCTGACACTTGAAGGTGGTCATGTGATACATGATTTCGATACAGGGTTCCAAGAGAAAATGATGGCGGAACCCGCAAATTGATATCTCAACCAGTAACAGCTTGTTGATGTATAGTTGTGAGTTATGTTGCTTATCATTAACCAGCTGAAATTTTTGCAGCGCATGAAGGTCTGTCTGTGTGATAACTTCCGAAAAGCCTCAGCTGATGTTATGAATGAATAATAATGGAAAAACTGTTGTAATTGCATGCGATGATTTCTGCAGCTGACTAAATTTAATGATAAATCACAACACATTTTCTCTTATGCACTTTCAATGTTGTCTGTTGTATACTGAAAAAAGACGGAGGAGTGAGTCAATTTCGTTGTCCAACGAACTTGACCTGTGAAAAGGTTCCAGGAATACGTGTTCAAATTTTGAAGCTGATTGATCAATTCTTTCTAAAGTTATTGTAGAACATACAAAGAGACTGACAACGACTTTGGCCTTCAGTAAGTCAAAACTCAGAACTCACTAACGCTCGTTCAAAAACACGTTTGTTAATCAACTAGTCGTATCCCATCCGAACTATTCTTTGTGGAGCTGAAGCTTGCAAAACGATTCGTCAGCAAACTCTATAGACTATGAACACAATCATCCAATTTAAATCAGGAAACGTGTGAAATAAATAAACATAACTGATCTCGTTCGAGCGGACATTATTGTTGAGTGAGGATTGTCACTCAGTGAGTATAGAATTTACATTCTATAGTGAGGTCCACGTTATAAAGGCAGTGGAGAAAGATAGAAGAACAACGTTGCCGATCCTCTGTCTTGTCAATGCCTTCCATGGATGGTAGTTGATACAGGTTTATTGATGTCTTATTAACTGTTCATTCTCGTTTGGAATAATCAATAGCCTATTGTATTCTATTGAACAATAGATTATATTTTTCAATAATTTCATAATTAAGATGAAATATTTTAATAGTAGTTCAGAGAACAGTAGAACTCGCTACACTCACTAACATTACTACTCACACACGCCCGTCTATTCACACACAAACACACAACAAATTGGATTTAGAGTATGATCATATGAATGCAATAGGATCGGTGGTGGACGCTGAGAAATAGAAGTTCTTTACATTTTTGAGCTAGGATGCACGGTTGAAGAGATAATTCTGAAACTTGAAATGTGGGTCTTGGGGGGGGGGCGGAAATGATTGAATCAAAAAAATCTGGTGTGGCGCACTCACACAACTTTCCTTGCCGTTATGAAAATTGATCACCTGACGCTGGTGTTCCCGCGCATCTCAAGTCTACTATTCAAAGATTTGAGCCAGCTGGTGACAGGGCAATAACGCTGAATGATTTAATAGAATCAACAATAATTTGCAATTGAATAATCACATTTTCTCGAATTTGGAGCTTATTTTCAATTTTTGGTGAAAATGTTACTGAACATTAATTGTAGAGATTTTCATGCTCAATCTACTCCACTTGATTTTTTTTTGTTTCAATTGTATCTGAAGCCTGATAATTGAGAATCTATCTGCATTGATGTGGCGGAGCTCCTGAAATTTTTACAGATATGGGACTTGTGGCATTTGATAGAGCTTATCGATGATTATTTTGGGTATGAATTTGATCAAAATCGTTGGAGCCGTTTCCGAGAAAATCACGCAAAACCCTGTTTTTGACAACATTTTCGCCATTTTAGCCGCCATCTTGAATTGCATTTGATCGAAATTGTTCGTGTCGGATCCTTATAGAGAAAGGACCTTAAGTTCCAAATTTCAAGTCATTCCGTTAATTGGGAGATGAGATATCTCCCAATATTGGAGATGAGATATGTGTGTACACAGACGCACACACACACACACACACACACCACACACACACACACACACACACACACACATACAGACCAATACCCAAAAACCAGTTTTTGGACTCAGGGGACCTTGAAACGTATAGAAATTTAGAAATTGGGGTACCTTATTTTTTTCGGAAAGCAATACTTTCCTTACCTATGGTAATAGGGCAAGGAAAGTAAGAAATTTAATTTTCAACATGTGATGTATGAAAAAAGACCGTCTTGGAGCGCTGAAAAAAAAGTTTCTTACACTTTTGAGCTAGGATGCACGGCTAAAGAGATAAGAAATCTGAAACTTGAAATTTTGTGACTTTGGGAGGGGGGAATTATTGAATTCTAAATTTTCAAAATTTTCAACATATAATATATGAAATAAGATCACTTTGGAGCGCTGAAGAATAAAGGTCCTCTACACTTTTAAGCTCGGAAGCACGGTTGAAAAGATAAAAAATCTGAAACTTAGATTGGGACTTGAAAAATCTTATTTCAAAAATTAGAAAATTTTCAACATGTGATACATGAAATAATACCGCTTTGAAGGGCTGAGAGAAATGATCCAAATTTGAACCTGATAGATCAAAATTTAAGGAATTGCTGAGAGCATATTTGATGGAAATAGCATGACACAGTATAGACGAGTTTACTGTAAAAAAATGAATTTTATACAGTCACTAATTTCTCTTTAGCTTTAAGTTAGTTTTTAGTTTTTGACTTTTTCATGTACATTTTCATGTATGTTTTGGAAATAAATAAATGATTGATTGATTGATTGATTGATAGCGCTAATCGCTCTGTTGAATGATAGACAAGGATAGAAATACCATTGATAATCAAACACTGCCATTAATACGTTGACCTCACTATAAATATACTGTTGTCACAGTGATCCAGCGGATCATTGGAAGCTCTGGGATGACAATAGTTATGGCGTAGACAAAAACTGATTACTCCATCTTTTCTCCATGGTTATGGTAAATATTGTATCAATAACACAAAACAATGGACCAGAATCGAATGAGAGCGTGCTGTTCTAATTGCTGGATGTACTGAGTTCCAGAATCAACACTCGTTGTCCAACATTAATTACTTTTCCTACAGTTACCCAAAAAATGCTCATTCCCGCATCAATCATAGTACGCAAAGAATCACTTTTCCGCTCTAGTGCGGGAAAAATTTTTCTGCACTCCAGATTTGCAACATGGCAACGCAAAATACTTAGTAGGTTATATGGAGCAACAGTGCAGCAAAATCAAAATGAAGTTGGTAACAGTGACTGCTGTGGCTGCTATAGTGAGCAGAGGTGCAACCAAGCACAACGCGCTAATTATTAGTATTAGATATTATAACGAAGGACAACATTTTTTTTTCTATTTGGCAATAAATTCAGGTTTTTATCAATAATAAAATTACACAGAAAAACATTTGATGGATTTCAGGCAATTTTACCCATAATTACCCACTTTTCATATTCAATGGTAACTGTAGGAAAAACTTAATGTGAAATACGTGCGCAAAGTTCCTCTGCTGCACTCAAGAAACCATACCGCCCTCGCCTACGGCTCGGGCGTAAACGTTTCTTTCGGTGCAGCAAACTGTCACTTTGCGCACTAGTTGCACAAATAACTATTTTGTTTGCCTAAAAGATTTCCGCCACCGAGCAATATGCTGGGAATCAATATCGCTCGTTCTATTTGCGAAGCAGAGTGTAAGTAAACAGGCGCGAAATGGGGCAGCTGTGTGTTTCCTCGCTTATAGATTGTGACGATTCTGCAAAAACCTCCACTATCTGCCAAGGGTTTTTCCGATGAGAACTGAGTTGCTCTCATTTTCGCTTACAGGCTGCAACTTATACAGGATTGTTTCTGTTTATTAGTTTAATAGTTATGTAATCTATATAAAAGTGAAATGGCACTCACTGACTGACTGACTGACTCACTCACTCGCAGAACTAAAAATCTACTGGACCAAAAACGTTCAAATTTTGTAGGTATGTTCAGTTGACCCTTTAGAGGCGCACTAAGAAATTTTTTGGCAATATTTTTACTCTAAGGGTGGTTTTTAAGGGTTTAAAGTTCGTCTTTCAGCATGTATATTCTTCTTATTCTCTCAATTATAATAGAAAAAATCTGGTGTGGCGCACTCACACAACTTTCCTTGCCGTTGTGAAAATTTATCACCTGACGCTAGTGTTCCCGCGCATCTCAAGAGTCTACTATTCAAAGATCCAAGCAAGCTGGTGACAGGACAAATACGCTGGAGACACACGAAGTTTGCTATCTCTTCATAGTGAATGATTTAATAGAATCAACAGTTGCCAACAGTTTGCAATTTAAATAATGACATTTTCTCGGATTTCGAGCTAATTTTGTATTTTAGGTGAAAATGTTAGTGGACATTAATTGTAGAGATTTTCATGCTCAATCTTTTCCACCTGGAATATTTGTTTAAATCGTATCTAAAGCCTGATAATTGGGAATCTAAAATCAAAATTTGCATGGATGGGGCGGAGCTCCTGGAGTTTTTACAGATATAGGACTTGTGGCAGTGGATAGAGCTCCCAATGACAATGACTATTAATGACTATTTTAGGTATAAATTTGATCAAAATCGTTGGAGCTGTTTTCGAGAAAATCGCGAAAAACCCTGTTTTTGACAAAATTTTCACCATTCTATCCGCCATCTTGAATTGCATTAGATCGAAATTGTTCGTGTCGGATCCTTATAGGGGAAGGACCTCAAGTTCCAAATTTCAAGTCATTCCGTTGATTGGGAGATGAGATATCGTGTACTAGACGCACATACACTCATACACACACACACACACACACACACACACACACACACACACACACACACACACACACACACACACACACACACACACACACATACACACACACACACATACTGACCAATACCCAAAAACCACTTTTTTGGACTCAGGGGACCTTGAAACGTATAGAAATTTAGAAATTGGGGTACCTTAATTTTTTTCGGAAAGCAATACTTTCCTTACCTATGGTGATAGGGCAAGGGAAGTAAAATCTACCGGACCAAAAACGTTCAAATTTGGTAGGTATGTTCAGTTGGCCCTTTAGAGGCGCACTAAGTAATTTTTTGGCAATATTTCCACTCTAAGGGTGGTTTTTAAGGGTTTAAAGTTCGTCTTTTGGCATGTATATTCTTCTTATTCTCTTAATTATAATAGAAAAATGTCCATACCATATGTTGATATAAAACTATAATCTAGAGAGAGTACCTCTTCGAAACAGTTGTTAACTGGTAACTAAATCAATAATTTTGTCAGGTTGCCATTAAGTTAAGTTGACTTTGTTAGGTTGGCACCAAGTTGAAGATTGAAATGCATTTATCGCGGAAAAATTGATTGGGCACTGCTACTTCAATCAGAGCTATTCCTGGTAATATTATATTACTAGCCGTCAGGCTCGCTTCGCTCGCCATATCCGTTTAGCCAGACGTTTAGTCTAGACCCCCGACTGGATCGTCCCAACATAATTATGACAAAAATGAAAAATGCAGGCGAGCGAAGGGAGCCTGCTGATCTCATTCTTGGGCGATCCAGTCGGTTGTCCAGAGGGCGGAGCCCCCTGGCTAGACGGATATGGCGAGCGAAGCGAGCCTGACGGCTAGTCTATCCTATACTATTAAACGAGCAACTTCTGTTTATATGTTTAGATGTTTAGATGTTAACATGTTCGTATTTCTCCGGATCTCGAAAACGGCTCCAACGATTTTCACGGAATTCAGAACATGATAGGTTTATAATAAAGATTCGATTGCACTAGGTCTCATCCCTGGAAAACTTTCTGTAGGACATTAAAATGATAATTCCTCTTTGGAAGAACAGATTTCGTCTTCTGTCGATAACAGATAAGATGCGTGTGCCTGTGTGGGAGATCAGGTGTGTAATCATTCAAACAGCTTACCGTATCTCGCGAGAAATATTATCTAGAAATTTTAAATATACTCTATCAGAATAATCTAATTTGTTGAAATGACGTGGTCTATCACTCTAAATTAGAGTATATCATAATATTCAAAGTTGATCATTATTTCACAGTTTCAAGTGACTAGTGAGTGTTATTTTGTTATTCAATTTGGTCTGTAAACAATCTAAATTAGAACTTTTCTGTTTTTAAATATTTTGTCTGAAAATTGGACCTGAATTCAAGTGTATGAAACATAACCACTTTTTGGACCATTCATAGTGTATAAATCAAAATCGGAGAAGAAACAGTTTTGGCTGTGGCTGTTTGTCCTTACCCAATCATTTTGATGGAATTGTGCTCTGTTTATCAATAAATAAATAACGAGCGAAGCTCGGTGCCCCCATATTGGCAGCTAAAGACTTAACCATTTGTCGGTTGATACTGCAACTCAGTGGAGTGATGGTGGGAAAGTTTTGGAATGCATAGGTAACTCATTCACTGACACCACCACATTAAATAGTTTTGTGCAGCGAAAAAACTGACACTGTTGTACTTTTTACAACAGCGCGACTGCCGGAGGTTAATTGGAAATTTTCTACACAATGAGCCATCCATGAGTACGAGAAAATCAGAGATTAATCAAACAGTTGGTTTCGACTCATCCAATTTGAATATTGTTCTTTATTCAAACAACTCATATATCCATTCTTCATATCAGACATTGAAAAGATTAATATTGTAAAAGGAAAACAATATTTAATATCATATTGTAGAAGGAAAACCGATGCTATAGTGAAGTCCACATATAATGACAGTGTTTGATTAGCAAGGGTATGGCTATCCTTGTCTATCATTCAACAAAGCGGATAACGCTATCTCTTTCTCTTTCTGCTTTGCTCTTTTGCCAGATCATCTTTTAACAATGTAGAATCAGTAATTAATCAACAAAATATTCCATTTCTATTGGGAAAACTCTTATTTAATTATTTAAATATATAATTCCTTGCTTAATAAAATATGATTGATTATTTTAACAGAGAATGAACAGTTGATATTACATCAATAAACCTGTATCAGCTACCGTCTATAGGAGGTATTGACGAGACAGAGGATCGGCAACGTTGTTCTTTCACCTTTCTCCACTGCCATTATAATGTGAACCTCACTTAGTTCAAAACTTGTTTATTCTGGAAAAACTCAATTTTCCAATTTTCAATAAAATTTACGCAGAAAACTTCTCGTATATTAACGTTTTCAAGACCAATATTTAATATTTGGGAGCCTTATTCTCATAATCCGAGTTGATATTCAATTTTGATTGGAGTATTGTTTAATACAATTCAAACATTTTCTATTCTCATTTTCCTCGTACCTGGTACTAGGAGCATAAAGCAAATAAGGGAAAAATTGAACAAAAACAAAATGCAAACAGATCAGATAGAGAAATGATTGCAGAATTCGTCATAATCCGTCTCCATGTAAATATGAACAACATGGCTGCCTAACAGGATTACGCGATGCATGACATACTATAAACATGTTAGTCGGAAAGTTTTTGCATTTTTGCTGGTGAAATTTCCCGCCTTAATTGAAAATCTGCACGATCAATGAAAAGCAATTAGAATACAGAATGCGT
>NW_024091637.1:0-19671 GCF_014356525.2 Nilaparvata lugens
AGGTAAAGAGAATTGAATAGAACATGGAGTGAGAGAAAAGAACTGAGGAGAAGAAAAAGGGAATGATTGAAAATAGAGAGAGAAATGTAGATCAGTAAATTAGTGAAATAACAATGTGGCTATGGCGGATCGCTGTTGCAGTATTACAAGAAGATATCACCAGTGACCCCCTGGGTTGGAGAACTCGCTCAAGAACTGTTTTACTGTAATCTTCAGAATCCGTTCAATTTTGTAGTCCTGCGAACTTACAAAGAATATGTGTTCAAAATTTGAAGCTGATTGATCAAATCTTTCTTGAGTTATTGAAGAACACACAAACAGACGCACAACTTTCGCCTTCAAAAGTGAGAACTCGCTAACGCTCGTTGAATAAAGAGACGAAGGAAGAAAAAGGGGAAAATGATCTTTGTGACAGTGTGAGGTCCGGATTAATAATGATCACTTAAAAATGTATATTGGAAAAATTTGATTTTCTATAAACTTGATTTAACTATTTGACAACATATCCCCTACAACAATATGATAGAAGAATGCTCAATTTTGTTGTCCTGTCAGTTTCTATTTAAAGACCTATTTTTCAACAAGAGAAATTTATTTTTGATTATACTAATAGCTTTCGTAATGTATTCAATCGATGAATTGATGGAGAAAAATATAAAATAATCATATAAAACAGAAATCTTGTTGGGGTAACCCAGTTACCCCACTTCGTATTTCGTGTATGTGAAAAACGTTGGTAGTAGAGGGCTTTATAATTAGATCCTTGCCGAGCACGGGTTACCTGCTAGTCTTGAATAAAGCAGTAGTAATACTCGTGAATTTCATAAGTGTTGACGGTTTATTTATTATTTCACAAAAACGACTTTCTAGAAGTATTTTAAGCCTAGGTGTTGATGATGGGATGAATGATTATTGACCGAGCGAAGTGAGGTCTAAGATTCAAGTCGACGGTTCGGCATTTCTCTTAATGTCCAAATGTTTGAATGTTTGAATGTTTATATGTTTATATGTTGCGCATTTACGGCGAAACGCGGTAATAGATTTTCATGAAATTTGACAGGTATGTTCCTTTTTTAATTATTGCGCGTCGACGTATATACAAGGTTTTTGGAAATTTTGCATTTCAAGGATAATATAAAAGAAAAAAGAAGTCTCCTTCATATGCCAATATTAGAGTGAAAATCAGACTATAGAATATTATTCATCCTAAATCAGCTGACAAGTGATTACACAGAAGTGTGGAGAAGCCAGTCTATTGCTGTATTTCCATAAGGTCTATAGTTTCAATCAGGTAGTTGAGGATGAGAATACTGCGTGAGGTCTACTCTTCACAGAACTACTAATACAATGAAGGTTGAGTTATGAATGGATGAATATTATAGGTTATGCTATCAACTTGAATTGATTTGAGTCCACTTTTCAGTCCAGGAATAAATAAATTACGTGTAAATTGTAGGAGAGTTTTCAATAGTCTTATTCGAATCACCACAATTATTGTTCAAACAATGATATTCCTTTCCTATGAATATGATTCCCATATAGATCGTTGACTTGTGCATCGTTTTTTTTATGAAACATGATTGGGTGGGCTCCGAACCATCCAAGAACAACTCAGAAACAACACAGAGCGCATTCAAATTGAGTCCCCAGTTTGTGGTCACCCTTCCAGCTTGAGAACCGGGACCACGTCGCTTCCTCAACAAGATACCTCAGATATACAAGCTCATTAACGGAAATTCAGTACAATCAGTCAGCATTACAGCATAGATAACATCAATATTCAGACAATAGTAACAGTCCGGGGGAATCTTATTATGGTTAGTTAATAGTTCATAGTTAATTCAGGTTAAGCTAACATAGCATCTGTCTCATCTCTATAGTAAGGTACACGGTGTAATGGCAGTGGAGAAAGATAGGAGAGCAGCGTTGCCGATTCTCTGTCTTGCCACTGCCGAGAGAATTGCTAATATCGGTATATCTGATGTAGTGTGGACTGTTCATACTTGTTTAGAATCATCAATTATTATATTTTATGCGTCAAGAAAATATATAATATTATTGATAAACGAAAATAGTAAATAGTGTAGTGTAAACATAACCTATTTTTGGACAATTTCTATCTAAATTTGGGAAAGGAACAGTTTTGGGCTTTAAGACTGTTGTTCTTTCCCAATCATTCATAGTTGAGAATGATTGTATCTATAATGTATAAATAAATAAATAGATAAATAAAAAATGAATAAATGAATAAATGAATAAATGAATAAATGATAAATGAATAAATGAATAAATGAATAAATGAATAAATGAATAAATGAATAAATGAATAAATGAATAAATGAATAAATGAATAAATGAAAAATGAATAAATGAATAAATGAATAAATGAATAAATGAATAAATGAATAAATGAATAAATGAATAGATGAATAAATGAATAAATAAATAAATAGATAAATAAATAAATAAATAAATAAATAAATAAATATATAAATAGATAAATAAATAAATAAATAAATAAATAAAAAATAAATAAATAAATGAATATATAAATAAATAAATAAATAAATAGATAAATAAATAAATAAATAAATAAATAAATAAAATCCAATAAAATGAAGTGAATTTGTTTACAGCAAATAATGTGAATGTGAATGGATAAACACGTTAAGCTGTCGGTCCCGGCTGCCTAAAAAGAAGTTTTTAGGTCATGTCAGAAGCCCTGGAATTGATCGGTTGCGACCTGAAGACTCTGACATCAGACCTGAGACAACCAGTCACTCGATATTATTATTATGTGAATGTTTATCTACAGTACTTGATTTGAATTTCCGTTTGATAATAATTATCATTATTTATCAATTTATTATAATGAAAATTTATTTATTAATTCATTATTATATTTATTAATTATTATTATAATAATAAATTATTCATTATTTTCCATATGAAAATAATATATATTCCAATAACTCAGATAATGTATTTCATGAATTTAAGTGGGATATTTTCAATTTATTATATTTCCACATTGTTTAAAAACGATGTGGCAACGTTGCAGAGCTGGGGAAGGATAGCGCTATCTGCTTTGTCGAATGATAGACAAGAATAGAAGAGATAATGTTAATCGAATACCGCCATTGAAACGTGGACCTCACTGTAGGAAGATGACACAAAGATGACACAAATTTGATACAAAGATGATACGAAGATGACACGAAGATGATACGAAGATGAGAAAGAGATGATACAAGGATTAAAGACAAGGATAGCAACACCAATGTTAATCGAATAATGCCATTATAGCGTATTTATTTATTATTTTTATTATTTAACAAAGGCGACTTTCTGGAAGTATTTCAAGCCTAGGTGATGATGATGGGATGGATGATAATACAATGAAGGTAGAGTTATGAATGAATGAAAATTATAGGTTATGCTATCCACTTGAATTGATTTGAGTCCACTTTTCAGTCCAGAAATAAATAAACTAGAAATCTCGACTATATTCCATATTGGAAAACGTAGACTACAAGAAAATGATACAAAGATGGAGCGAAAATGATACTAGTAGTTCTGTGAACAGTATACCTCACGCAGTATTCTCATCCACAAGTACCTGATTGAAACTATAGACCTTATGGAAATACAACAATAGACTGGCTTCTCCACACATCTGTGTAATCACTTGTCAGCTGATTTATGATGAATAATATAGTCTGATTTTTATTCTAATATTGGCGTATGAAGGAGGCTCCTTTTTCCTCTTATATTATCCTTGAAATGCAAAATTTCCAAAAACCTTGTATATAAGTCGACGCGCAATTAGAAAAGGAAATTACCTGTCAAATTTTATGAAAATCTATTACCGGGTTTCGCCGTAAATGCGCAACATATAAATATATAAACATATAAACATTTGAACATTCAAACATTCAAACATTAAGAGAAATGCCAAACCGTCGACTTGAATCTTGGACCTCACTTCGCTCGGTCAATAAAAAGAAAATGCAAAAATGTTCTTATCATTTTATTTGTGGAAACCAGGTCCTCTATTGGACATAGGCCTCTCCCAGGTTCCTCCATCTATCTCTATCTTTTGCATACACTGCCCACCTATCCCCAGTCACTTTCATAATGTCGTCTTCCCATCTGAATCGCTGTCGTCCAATTTTCCTTCTCCTCCAGCTGGGCTTCCACAAAGTTAGACTCTTCGTCCACCTGCCATCCTCCAATCTAGCGACGTGACCTGCCCACATCCACTTCAGAGTCTTGATAGTCTTCAGTACATCGTCCAATTTTGTTATCGCCTTGATGGATGTATTCCTAACTCTATCTAACCTCCTTACGTTCAGTATACTTCTTTCCATCGCCGTTTGAGTTCTTGCTATTTTCTGTAGTACTGCTTTCTTTAACGCCCAGGTTTGGGAGCCGTAAATAAGCGCGGGAAAAACACAAGTCTTTAATATCTGTGTCTTCTTAACAGTACTAATCTCCTTATTCTTGAGAATACTTTTCAATGACCAATATTTCCTCCATGCAATTGCACACCTACGTTTCACTTCTTTGTCGGTTCTGTCAGTGAAAGCAATCAGTTGTCCTAGATAAATAATCTCTCTTGACCAATTCAATGAGCAGCCATCAAGTGTTATGTCTACTGTTTCCCTATTAGTCATGAGATGTGTTTTCCCTGGATTTATAATGAGCCCCGCTTTCTCACTTTCAGCAGCCAAGCTGGTTATCATGATTTTTAGTTCTAATGGAGATTTGGCGATGAGAACAATGTCATCCGCAAAACGTAAATGATTTAGATATTGTCCTTGGATATTCAAACCATACCTATCCCACTTGAGACCACTAAAAATGTTTTGTAGAGCGGCATTGAAGAGAGACGGCGAGAGTGGGTCACCCTGTTTCACACCTTTCTGCACGCTGAAGATCTCTCCTGGTGAATCTGATATTACTCGTGCTGTACTATTGTTATATACGTCCTTTATTATATTTAAGAAGGTTGCTGGAATCATTTCAAGCGACGTGAAGAGGAATGCATGTTTCAAACTATCAAATGCCTTTTTATAATCAATAAAGGCCAAGTAGACACCTATATTGAATTCCTCACATTTTTCTATGAGTTGACTAACTGCTTGAAGATGGTCAATCGTTGAGAATCCACTTCGAAATCCCGCCTGCTCGACTGGTTGACGCTCATTCATAATTGGTTGTAGGCGATATTGTAGCATTTTCATGAAGAGTTTCCCGAAACAAGATGAAATGCTTATTGGTCGATAGTTGTTGATGTCGTATTGATCTCCTTTCTTGAACAGTAGAATTATGTCTGATGTTTTCCACTGCTGAGGTACCGAATGTTCACTGAAGATTCTATCAAACAGACTGATTATTGTTTCTGAAGAGATCGAGTACAGTACTTTCAGCATCTCGTTTGTTATCCTATCGCCTCCTGCCATGGTATTGCTTTTCAAAGTACTTACAACTGTCTTCAGGTCACTTTCTTCAATTGTTGGTACTTCTTCCTGCAAATTAATCTGCTCCAATACAACAGCGCTCTCAGATGTGTCCCGATATAGCTCTCTGAAGAATTCAGTAGCATTTTCAGAAATACCTTTCCTATTCCTTACAATCCTGCCACGTCTATCTTTGACTCCAACTTTCCATTCTTTGCCGTCAAACAATTGTTTTCTCAATTTCTTTGTTGATCCACTGGTGTCCAATACATTTTTTATAATTCTGTCTTCAAATGTCCTAATATCCTTTCTAATTTGGTATCTTGCTAATTTGCAAAGCGTATTAAACTCAATTCGTTCATGGAAACTTTTGTTCTTTTTCTTCTTCATTTCTTCTCTTTTAACAATCAATTCTTTAGTTTCATTGGTTATTTTCCTCATCTTTGTACTTATTATAGGTTCAAAAGCATTTTTTATGATGCTTTCCAATCTATTGTAGCTCTCTTGCAGACATGCACCTCTTTGTTCACGCCAATTCTGCAATTCTAATTCAAATTGTCCTTGTTCATTTGCTTTGAAAATATTCCCTACTACTTCTTCATTCCATTCTCTTTTTGGCCTCCTTTTGAAGCAATCTTTTGTCAATTCAATGGATATGAGTCTGTGATCTGTATAAAATTTCAGACTCCCTGAAACCTCAAACTGCTTCACAATTCCATTGTGCCTAGTCAGCACATAATCTATTTCATTTTTAAACAATTGATTTGGTGAAATCCAAGTCCACTTCTTACCAGCTCGTTTCTTGAAGAATGTATTAACTATTCTTAATCCTTGCTCTTGACAGAAATCCACCAGTCTTTGTCCAGCTTCGTTCCTTGTCCCATAGCCATATTTCCCTACTGTAAGCCTCTCACCCTCTTCCTGCTTTCCCACCTGACTGTTGAAGTCACCAATAATCAAAGTTATATGTTTCCAATTGTTTCTTTCCCTGCTTAGAGCTGCGGTGAGTGAATTGTAAAATGATTCGTGCTCAGCTTCCTCAGCCATTGAAGTAGGAGCATAAACTTGGTAAATATGTAACAGTTTTCCCTGAGTTTTCAACTTCAGCAATGCTATTCTTTCGGATATACCTTTGAACTCTACGATTTTCGTCTTCAACTCCTTTCTAACAAGGAATCCAACACCTTTATGACCTGGTGTTTCACCAAAATGGTAGAAAATGAATCCACTGCTCCTTTCAATTATTTTTTCGGAGTGTCTCCTTACTTCTGCTATACCAAGGATATCAATGCTAGATTCCTTCAATGCTTCCTCTAGTTCGATGAGTCGATCTTCTGTCTTGAGTGTTCTTACATTGAGTGTGCCTATAATTAAACCTGGGAGGTTTTGGTCTTGATTCCCCTTGATGACCAGTCGTTCTGGGGAATAACTATTTCCTGAATTCCTTACTTTAAATATTGTCCTCTTGTTTTTGTTGGTTGGTAGCCTGGTTTCCACATTTTCCTATTCATCCTGTTTTTTTGTTTCTTCTGATCTTGAATCCTCCTTGCGTTTTGCTTCCGATTGCTCGTTTTGACGGTCTTCTTCTTTAGTTTTATCAATATTTTTTGTTAGGAATCTTTCAAGGCTGTTTTCATTGGACTTTTTCCCCTTCTTCTTTGTCTGACGATCACGGGATTCCTTGCATTCTCCTTGTTTTGGACTCGGTGATGCCTCTTCACTTCTCGCTCGCTTAGAGGAGTTTGACTCTTGCTTTTGCAATTCCTTTAGGGAAAGAAGGGTACCATCAACCTTCAACTTATCTCCAATCATGAAAACTTTCCTTCCTTCTTTTTTTAAACTCAAAAGGTGTGGGAATAATTCCTTCCTGATAGCCCTTGTCTCAACTGAAAAGTCCTCCTTGATTTGAATATTTTTAAATTCTTGTTTTTCTTGAAGCTTTCTTTTTCCTCTCAATATCGTGTTCTTCGTTATGAGTGAATTGAATTTCACAATAATAGGTGAGTTCTCCTTATTCCTGTTTGTTTTCCACAATTCTCTGATGAAATTCCCGTTGAAATCAGGAACCAAGTTACGGTAATAACTTACTCTACTTGACTTATGAAAACTCCATCAACGAAATTTACGCTAATTACCGACTACACCTCAGTCCTATCTGGGGATGAGCTGCCGATCCAACGGAATTGTTGGACTAAAGATGCACAACACTCAATTACGCCGCCCTCTCCTGAGGGTCGAGCCGTTACAACCCAGACTTGGATGAAGATGAAGCGATACTTGAGTAGAAATCGATTCCGATGTCAACAATCGATCCACTGCATGACACTTCGATACTAGCCGGCGAAATCGACTCGCTGTCACTGCCTAGTTCGCTGTCAAGGTCGCCTGCACTCGACTCCTTATCTCTGACTACGCTAAAAATAGCTGCTGTCGTAGAATGTAATGGAATGTAATAGAATGCCTGCGTCGGGAAAATGGCGTCTCTGTGGAGAATGTTTATGCTTTCAACAAAACTACGGTAACTACTTACGATTTTTGAAGCTTGGATGTTCAGGAATGGTATCACAATTTATACTTGAACTACGATAACACACTTTATAAATTCGTTTTTCAACTTAACATACTTAATTTGTCAAAAACTTACGGAGCAATCCATTCACTCAACTAACCGTGTAGCGCAGTGCTACCAACCCCCATAAATGAAATAAATGATCCCAATTTACCCAATTCTGACAGTTTATAGTGGAACTCATCATGCCATAATTATATGTAGGCATGCCAATCAGCATATGAAACCATGCGAACTGGAACTGGAACGGTTAAATTAGACGCTGGTTAATGTATTCAAAGCCGTTAACCCGATTTAGGCAGTTGCTTTCCAGTCGCAATCGAGTTGCTCATGAGTTGCTATCGAGTCTCAAGCTGTCTCAGGAATCTTGAGTACAATGAGGCAAGTTGAGTTAATTTATTCCAAGGATCAGTGACAGTGTTAGAGTTTATCTTGGTCTCAATTGTGAGTTGAGCCTGTACAAGAAGAGACGCTTGATGAAATGAAACATAACTTATCCCAGTCTTCATCATATTTTTACTTTCCTTGCCCTATTAACATAGGTAAGGAAAGTATTGCTTTCAGAAAAAAATTAAGGTACACCAATTTCCACATTTCTATACGTTTCAAGGTCCCCTGAGTTCAAAAAAGTGGTTTTTGGGTATTGGTCTGTATGTGTGTGTGTGTGTGTGTGTGTGTGTGTGTGTGTGTGTGTGTGTGTGTGTGTGTGTGTGTGTGTGTATGAGTCTAGGTGCGTCTGTGTACACGATATCTCATCTCCCAATTAACGGAATGACTTGAAATTTGGAACGTAAGGTCCTTACAATATAAGGATCCGACACGAACAATTTCGATCAAATGCGATTCAAGATGGCGGCTAACATGGCGAAAATGTTGTCAAAAACAGGGTTTCTCGCGATTTTCTCGAAAACGGCTCAAACGATTCTGTTAAAAGTTATACCTGAAATAGACATCGATAAGCTCTATCAACTGCCACAAGTCCCATATCTGTAAAAATTTCAGGAGCTCTGCCCCATCTATGCAAAGTTTGATTTTAGATTCCCAATTATCAGGCTCCAGATAAAATTTGAACAAAAAAATTCGAGTGGAGAAGATTGAGCATAAAAATCTCTACATTTAATGTTGAGTAACATTTTCACCTAAAATTGAAATTAAGCTCAAAATTCGAGAAAATGTGATTATCCAATTGCAAACTGTTGGCAACTGTTGATTCTATTAAATCATTCACTATGAAGAGATATCAGACCTCGTATGTCTCCAGCGTTATTATCCTGTCACCAGCTGGCTTAGATCTTTGTTTATAAGTAGACTTATGATGCGCGTGAACACTAGCGTCAGGTGATCAATTCTAATAACGGCAAGGAAAGTTGTGTGAGTGCGCCGCACCAGATTTTTCATATCAATACGATTATTATTCCAATTCAAGAAAAAGGAAAAGAAGAATAAGAAGAAGAAGTAGTAGAAGAAGAAGAAGAAGAAGAAGAAGAAGAAGAAGAAGAAGAAGAAGAAGAAGAAGAAGAAGAAAAAGGAGAAGAAGAAGGAGGAGAAGAGAAAGAAGAAGAAGAAGAAGAAGGATAAGGAGGAGAAAAAAAATAAATACAGTGAAGGTTTTAAGTTGTTGAAAATTAGCAAGTAACCCGTTCTCCGCAAATGTTTAATTGAGAATCGACAAACTAAAAACATGAACAACTGTAATCTTGGAGAATTCGAAATAGGCCCATAGTGAGGTCCACGTTATAGTGGTAGTGGAGAAAGATAGAAGAAAAACGTTGCCAATTCTTTCCATTTACCACTGACTGTACACAGCTGTTACTCAATTCATCCCATTAATTATCCCAATAGTTATCATTTCCTTGATAAGCTAATCAATTTAATGTCAAATAAATCAAGAAAATACTTTTTTTTCATAATTTGATTCAAAAATTTGCTTCCATAACTGAGATCAGATTTTTATTTTTATACAAACCTGAAATGGCGGCTAATTTAAAAAGCTGTGATACAAAGATCTAAATTTCAAAACAACAGAAATTGAGTTATTTGGTGGGTAGTCTATTCCAATTCCTTTTTAAAATAATAGAAAAAAGGAATCCTATTTAAAAATAAGTAATTTCAATGAATCAATTCTGAAATAACTTTTCAATATTGTTTATACTGGTACGAGTAGGTCTAACCTATACGGGTAGACTAACTTAAGCATGGATGAAGTCTAGGATGGTTAGTTAGTCTATGAACTTTCAAAATGTCATTTCTGGTATTTTAATTTGTGTTTCTCATACGGTAATGTTTAAAAATTATTTCATAGTTTCAAAAATACATGTTAAATCAATTATACGACTTGTGTACTCAAGTATTTTGATAGAATGAAGAAAAAAATGGCGGCTGAGAATTTTTTGTTCAGTTTTGTACAGTCACTGTCAAAAGTAAATATAAAATATTCTAGCAAATAGACAACATTGCAAAGCGAGAGAGAGATAGTGCTATCTGTTTTGTTGTATGATAGAAAAGGACAGCAACAGTATTGTCAATCGTACACTGCCGTTATAATGTGGACCTCACTATATAACCATCCTCGGTAAATTTAGAATTTTTAATCATGCAAAGTTTCAAATTGATGAGTTGAGTAGTTGAGACGTGATGATGCGTCAATCGTGAATTGCCTATCGCCTACGTGTAGAAGCCAGTTCTTAACTATAGTGATGTCCACGTTATAATGACAGAATTCGATCAACTTTGGTTTTGCTATCCTTGTCTATCATCCGAAAAGCCGGTGGTACTATCTTCTTCTAGGTCCAAAACGATGCCAATTATGTTTTCGACAGTGTAGAAATATAATTAACTAATGCAGAGAATCGGCATCGCTATTCTTCTATCTTTATCCACTGCCATTATAACGTGGACCTCACTATATATTATAGACTAGCAGGTAACCCGTGCACCGCAAGGATCTTTTTTTTGAAAACATGAATAACTGAAAACTTTACGTAATGAAATCTTGAAGAATCAAAAATAAGCCTATAAATATAATCGGGTGATTAAGAATCTATATGCAAAATGTCAAGTTAATCAGTTGAGTAGTTGAGACGTGATGATGCTTCAATCGTGAATTTCCCATACCGTACGTGTATAAGTAGTCTTTCCTTTAGTATAGACTCGCAGGTAACCCGTGCTCCACAAAGGTCTCACTAAAAACTTGGCTTCATCATAGAATAGATTCTCGCTTCTGAAGTGCCTACGACTCACTTCTGTCAGTAATCCTCATAAACAACACTAACGTTCCCCATCAAGTCAACGCTGACAATTTCTAGTGACTCTCAGTATAGATCTGGAACTTGGTAACCGACCTAGATGAATTGCACTGTTTGTCTGTTTGTTTGTTTGCTTGTCTGCCTCGTCTGAAGCCACCAAGGTGTTGAACCCAGCAAATAGACGTTGGAAACTAGCTTGGATGGACTTGGAAACTTGGACTTTGTACTCAGAAACTTAGATCAAGCTTAGCCACTAATGCAAAAGATTGGAGTAGAGGTATTTAGTAGGATGATTAATTGTTTGGGAATAGAGTAATTTGTATGAAGTGAATTCAAAGATTTTCTGTCATGATTCACATTAATCATCGCATATTTCACAATATCCTATTTTATTAAGCGAGCAATTTCTGTATTTTTATATATGGTTATCCATTTATATCTATTCATATCTGGTTGATTTATAGTGAGGTCCACGTTATAATGACAGTGTATAAACATAGAAGGACAGCTTTGCCTTGCCTCTGCATTAATTAATTATATTTATACATTGCCAAAAACAAATTTGGCACCGTTGTGGAGATATAAAGGATAGTAATACCTTCTTTGTCGAATGATAGACATGATAGACAAGGATAGCAACATCAAAGTTTATCAATTATTACTGTCATTATAACGTGGACTTCACTATATTTATATTTATTCATATCTGGTTATTTATGTTTAACGGATCTCGAAAACGGCTCTAACGAGTTTCACGAAATTTGGAACATGGTGGGTTTATGATATAAAAATTCTATTGCACTACGTCTCATCCTTGGGAGAACTTGCTGAACGACAGTAAAAATGATTAATCATCCTTGGCTGAAACAGCTGTGGATAGTAAAAAAGTGAGTGAGCGAGTGAGTATGTGAAAAATCAAAATATCGCATCCCCGAAATTCATAAGATGACAAAACCAGCTGTGAAATATGAACACATTCTCACTCTGGAGAATTGTGTTCTGTTTATCAATAAATAAGAATAACGAGCGAAGCTCGGTGCCCCGATATTACAGGGTTATAATGAAAGAATGGCGCGGTTTCGATCATGGTTTAAAGAGAACCTAAATAACTTACAGTAGGGCCGTTTGCACAGTCAAAGCTTAAACTGAATTCAATCAGCTGGTTGTTTTTAAACTAAAAAATTGACCACATTATAACGAACGAGACTTGATATGGATTTGATCCAGTTTTAAATGAAATTTAGTTTAAACTGATACTGTGCAAACGGCTTTAACTGAATGTTGTTTATTCATCCAATTTGTCGTCTTTAACAGTTTTTGTACATAATTGATAAATTTCAATATCATGTGCGCCCCAAGTTGCTTGACAAATTTCCAAAGGATAATCAATAATAATTTCTCTATAAACATTTGATCACTATGGTAGTCATTGCTCACTGGTTTTGAATGATTGAAGTCGTGAATATTCTGTAAATAAACAATGCTTTTATCTTCGAGTTCAATGATGAAATCGAAAACATTCATCAAGTCTATTTCTAACAAGACGGTGCTTCCCCATACTTCAGTACTTTGGTGACGGACGCTTTGAACGAAAAATTTGGAGATCGATGGATAGGCCGACAAGGGCCTTTGCTGTGGCCTCTAAGGAGTCCAGAACAGACACGTTGTGTTTCTTGTGGGGTGACATAGAAAAAACATTGTTCATTCACAAAATATCGCGCCTTCAATCACTTAAAAAATAGTATTGATGAAGCAATGACAACCATAACCGACGAAATAAATGTTAGCAAATGTTTGGAGAGAAGTTAATTATCGTTTAGACATTTGTTAAACAACTAAGGGTGTACATATTGAAATTTATCGAATATTGTGAAAGAGATAACTTCTATTCATATTTTTTTTATTTATTCATTTGCAATGCAAATGACACTAATGTAATAACATTGAAAGATAAAATAATAAGATAGTCCTTGTGCTATTTTTCAAGAATGTTAGAATTTCACATGCACAATTTTGATAAAATTGCAGTCCAAAACAAAAATGAGAATGTTATGCTAATCAATGAATAATTATCATTATTATTGAATGAGAATCCAATGTTTAATTACAATATTACAATATAATTTGTTAGCATTTGAACAGATTAAATGTAATTTCTCATCAAAGTTTCAGAAGAAATCCATAATAAGTAAGATGAAGAAGGATTTGAAAACTCTTTATTTCAAAATGATAGAGTATATTTCGCACATAGGGCGGAAGTTGATAACCGGAAAAATATTTTTCCCTACAGTTACCTTGAAAAGTGGCCATTGCTGCACTGATTACAGAACGCAAAGAATCACTTTTCCGCTCTAGTGGGGGAAAATTTTTTTCTGCACTCCAGATTTGCAACATGGCGACGCAAAATAGTTAGTAGGGTTATATGGAGCACCAGTGCAGCAAAATCGAAATGAAGTTGGTAACAGTGACTGTGGTATAGTGAGGTGCACGTTATAAAAATAACGATGACAACGAGGACAGTGACATGAGTGACAGCCTCCCTTCATTCATTTACTACTACATTATTCAATTTTAAATAAATTAAGGTTTTTATTAATAACAGCATCACACACACAAACATTTGTAAATTAAAAACGTTTACACGTAAACGTTTCTTTCGGTGCAGCAAACTGTCACTTTGCGCACTAGTTGCACAAATAACTATTTCTCGAGTTGCGAACGCTATTTTCGGCCATACCACAAAGAAGCAAACTTGAAGTTCGAAGAACTGAGGAATTGATGAACTGAAACCTTGTCAAATTTATGAATTAATTGTTTGAGACGACAAATTAGATGGATGAACAACGTCGAAATTTATGAGTAGCTGGGTTTTTCATTGAACCATGTTCGAAAGCGCAACATTATAACAGTATAATAGAAAGAATCGGTTAATACGGCATAGAAAATTTACGAATGACACATAATTATTATTTTAAATAATAATTTTGTATCATTGAATCAATAAAATAATAATAATAATAATAATCATCGTGTTATAGGATGGGCACGTTGAATTGTCGGTCCCGGCTGAAGTATGACAGTTGTAATATTTAGTTATAGGATAGTTATAGGAATAATTAAATATAAAATTATACTGACATGTAACCTGTCATTTGAGTGAAACTCAAATTTTGATTTTGATAATTGTGAATAAATAAATGAATAAATATGGCCCATTGCCGGTTTGAATATTATTATATTCAGGGTGGTGGGACCTTCCCGTAAGGGACTCCCCACCAACAAAAACCATACGAATTTTTTTTTATCACGTCTCTAATACTTGACTGATAAACTTGAAACTCTGGATAGGGTTGATTCTTATCTTAACGAGGATGTTTATATGTCTATTTTGAATTCTTCATCATTTCAGTACGTCAGGTTTTCAGGTTATCAAGTTTCCAATAAGACCCTTACTGAGTACTGATGACCTGTCAGTGAATTATGAAATAGTGCCTAAGCCAGCTTAATCATTGAAATCTAATTAGACCCAATCATACCTAAACTCCCTCACACATACTCATCTACTCATCTAGAAAATCGACAATTATTTGTTGAAACACCGCCGATTCATGAAGTTACATCACAATATTATATCATCGTTATTCCAATTATTGCATTCAGTCTTCATTCTTATTGATTAATCATTTATACTTAGTAAAACTCGTTGAATGAAAAAATAGCATTACCGACATTCAATGTAAATTAGTGTATACGCCAGTGAATATTGTAATAACATACATTAATAAAGAAATCCAATCTTGTCTAATCTCTCACACTTTTCCACTCTTTGTCTATAAATATCGGGGCACCGAGCTTCGATCGTTATTTATTTATAAACTATTGATAAACAGAACACAATTTTTGGAAATGATTGGGGAAGTACTAACAGGCACAGCCCAAAACTGTTTCTTCCATGAATTTTGATTTATACATTTTGAATAGTCCAAAAAGTAGGTTAATGTTCCATACACTTGAATTCAGGTCCAATTTTCAGTTCAAACATTTAAAAACAAAAAAGTTTCTATTTAGATTGTTTACAAACCAATTTGAATAACAAAATAACACTTATTAATCACCTGAAATAGTCAAATAATCAATAACTTTGGAAATTATAATATACTCTAGTTTAGAACGATTATCATGTCATGTCAGCAAATCATATTATTTTGATCAAGTCGATAAAAATATCTAGATAATATTCCTCGCTGATTGATTACACAGCTGGAAATAATTCTGCTTCTCTCCCACACACAGCTTCTGTTTCGAAAGACGACTAAATTATCATTTGTTTTCCCAAAGATGAATAATTATTATCCTTTTCATGTCCTTCAGCAAGTTTTCCCAGGGATGAGACCCAGTGCAATCGAATTTTTATATCATAAACCTTCTATGTTCCAAATTTCGTGAAAATCGTTGGAGCCGTTTTCGATATCCGTAAAACATAAATAACCAGATATAAAAAAGATTCGAGATCCCTTGGACATAAAAAACCAGATAACCAGATATATATTGTCACGTTATTCTTTATATTTAAATAACGATTAGCCTCCTGCTTGGCATCAGTCGGTAAAGCATGAGATATTTGATATAATCATATATTTAGGTCGTGGTTTTTTAATAGGATTCAGTCTCAAAAAATCTTGATAGGCTAGGTATGGGCTTCTCCTATAACTCTTGTAATTCAATAAAAATAAATATATATAATATGATACTTATACTATAGGTTGAGGAATAAAAATAAATTGCACACCATAAACATTTCATACATATATTAAACAAATAATGCAAAAAAAATAGATCGAGGCAAAAAATATATAAAGAGCGATAAAAAATATAATATAAAAATAGAACAATAATTGAAATCAGTAAAATATCACAGGCTAAACTTTATATTCTAGATTTATGGCACGAATCATTACCATGTGCCTTTATCTTAAAATCATATGCATTCTTTTGCATGTAGCTGCGATATACGCTTGTTAATACTTGTTGACTTGGACAATTCAATTAAAAATATGTGCTTTAAGATCAGCTTGATAAATTAGCCACTAATAATCCAAATATATATATATATATTAAAATCTCTAGTACTTAGTAGATCTCTTTATATCGAATATATATTTTTATCTCAGGGTGCAAGATTCGGCACCTGACGGAATAGGTAGAGCCATTTCATCTAGTGAATTAGAGCTATAACAAACTATCGCAAATTATATTGCAAAAATTAAATATCATATGCATATGTTTTAATAGCCTAGATTTTATACTTCTTTGATCCAAATGGAATTTTCTGAAATGTATTGATCTATCTTTTTCTTTCAATAAAATACCTTTAATACTAATTTTACTTGCGCAAGTATTTCCCTTATTAATTTCTTAATTTATAATAAAAACCCTTTCGGCGAGCTAGCTTTGATTATTAGATTAATTCGAAGCACTAGGGCGCCCATCACTAATTCAATATTTATCACTCACGTGTCGAAAATCTTCTTGTAAGCCGCCGATGTCGATCCAACTCCATGTGGTCCGGGAATATGGTAGCCGGAATCGTCTCTTCCAAGGGGTTATAAATTTATTTAAAAATGAAAATGACTTCTGCTTTACAATAGCATCACGAAGTCCTTTAAGAAATTTAATAATTTGATTTAACTTTAACTTTTACAAAATTATTAGCAAGGTACTACGCTCTAAAATATTTGGGGTCCTCTCATGGTGGCATTTGGTTGGCGAGTGCTGGTTCTCCTTTCTCAATTTTTACAAATCTCATTTCCGACTTTCAAATTAACATAAAATTTGAATATCTTAGTCCTCCGCCATTTAGGGTCAAATAGATCTTACAAAAAATATCAAAATATTACTTAGATTGTACGATTAATAATTTCTTTGCTTTCGAGCCATATCGATAACATAGACTATACAAAGTTTTAACACAAATCCAGTACATTTATATAAATATATAGAAATATTTTTGAATTGGCCTACAGTTGCCGCCTATTAACTGCCGTTTTACTATTGGTGCATGCAAATTTTATTCGGTATTCATGCGCCTGGTACCTCTTATTTCCTGAATACACTTAATTATTTTTATTTAGTTTATTTGTTATGCTCTTTACATGCTAGCTAATATTCTATAAATTAATATTAATTTCATGCTACCTAATAATTAGCCACGTGATCAGGTGTTTTTTCACATTGCATACCATTTGATTGCAATAGAGCTCTGCCAAGGGGTTTTGGTCAGATTCTACGTTGCTCGATTTGATCGATCTCTAGGTCACCGATCCGTGAATACATGTACCTAACCTCAATCTTCAAAATATTTTATATAATAATCTATTTATTAGCAACAAAATTCCTTCAAATCCTTTTTAGGTTTTTGTACCATTTAGCCAGAACAAGCTGATGCTATCTAATCTTAGTTATTATCTATTTGGCGATATTAGCCAGTTACTTTATTTTCAGACCTATTACTATTTCGGTTAGGGATTTTTATCTACCCAAATTCGATACTTTACAATATATATATATATATATAATATATATATATATATAATATATATATATATATATATATATAATATAAATGAATTGCTTGCTTAATATAATAGGACACTGGATCTCTCTATCCTCTATTATCCTATCGGTTTCAAGCATTGAATAGTTCAGACCATCATAATGGGATAGAAATTTCCACCTGACCAACCTTGAATAGTGTGCCTACAATGAGACTCATTGTAAACTGTCAGTATACCTCATAAGCAACATCAATGCTTCTCATTAATCTAATGCTGACAGAATGAAGTGGATCTAACCTTAAACAGAGCAACTCCCAGGATTATATTGAGGTCCACGTTATAATGGCAGTGCTTGATTAGCAATGGTATTGCTATCCTTGTCTATCATTCAATAAAGCGGATAGCGCTATCTCGTTCTCGCTTTGCTCTGTTGCCGGATCGTCTTTCAACAATGTGAAATTAATAATCAAATGACAAAATATTTCATCTTAATTATCATGAAATTATTGAAAAATATGATTTCTTGCTTAATAAATAGTTATTTGTATATCTAGAGTGAAAAGTACTGTTTTTTCTCCCTGGGGGAAAAGTTTGAAGCCCGAGGCGAAGCCGAGGGCAACAATTTCCCTGAGGGAGAAAAAACATTTTTCACTCGTGATATACACAACATTTTTCCTCCACCTACATTTTTATAAAAACTGCTAATGAAATAATTTTTAAAAACGTATGTGACCAAACAATGTGTTACAACATTTAATCTAAAAAGTGAACAGAAACAGCTGGCTTGTAATCACAGTTCTCCTCCGACAGCACTATCTGTCGGCTAAAGTTGTAACAACAATGACAGCAAAAACTACAGCTATGATGAAGTTCCCGTTTCAAATTTGATTAGTTAATAAGTAATATTCGTTGGCTGATATTTTGAATAACATGGAATGAAAGAGAAAAATAAATACATTTTTTTAGTATAGTGATATGAAGTTTGTAATAATAATTTCAGCATACAAACATAAATTTTATATATCGATCAAATGTCTGGTTGAGATATTGAATTAAGTTGGTTTAATGACTACTCTATATGCTTCCTCATCTGAGTTTAGACATTCTGGCCTATTCCAAATGTACGTTTATAAAATAGAGATGCTTCCGATGTTATTTAAATGGAGTCACTTTCACTCCCTAAGGAGTTTTTCTGTTTTTTAGTACCGAGAGCGAAAAAGTGACACTTTAGTATCATGTTTCAGGGAGTAAAGTAAGTATCAGGCAAATCAAATATAAACGGGATTTTTGTTCCTGAGCGTCTACCGTTGGTAGGACTGGGACCGCGCTGCTAGTACGCTTGGGTGGGGCACAGAGAAGGGACAGAGAACTCATCTAATGTTGCGCTTAATGGGTGACCAGCAGTGTGGAGTGGGTGTGGAGGGGGGTAAAATGGGTGACTAACAGTTAGTTCGTCAACTCGCTACGAGAGATCAGTACCATCGACAGGCCTTCCCCGCTAATTCAGAAATCCCCCACCAACAGTTGTAGTACTCTGTCACCTACTCCCCTTGCTCCGCTATTGTCATTCCACATCCACATTCAACAAAATAAAAACAAGTCACTATTGGCAATTATCCAATATTACTAGTAGATGATCGGCTTGCTCTGCTCTGCTGTCTTTTCAATTTTATGAAGCGCATACACGCACACATGCACACACCATACAGTGAATCACACACTAGTACAGTAACTTCTCAGAGAGGAGAAAGGAAAATATATATTCTGTGTGATACTACAGTACTCCATAATTTCCCTCTCAGTATTATCTCATGCTGCTGATATCAACATAAGCTGTTGTT
>NW_024091638.1:0-21867 GCF_014356525.2 Nilaparvata lugens
AGCCAGTATATATTGTAATCTAGATAAATAAAGTACTCAATCAATCAATCATTATCTTTCTTTCTGAAATGAGAGGACCACCTCAGTCCATCCCACATCTCTTTCCATTTTGAACTGTTCTACACAATCGATCAGTCTCTTTCTCTCTTACTCACTCTTTATCTCACGTTTCCTCTCCCTCTACAATTTTGGACTGTTCTACACACTCAGTTAGTCACTCTCTCCCACTCTATCTCCCACTTTTTTCCCTCTCTCTTCAATTTTGAACTGTTCTACACACTCAATTAGTCTCACTCTTTCTATCATTTTTTTTTTCTCACTATCTTCAATTTTGAACTGTTCTACACACTCAATATGTCTCTCTCTCATTCCCTCTCTTCTTCACTCATTCTCTCTCTCTCTCTCACACACACTCTTTATCTTACGTTTTATCCTTCTCTCTCTTCAATTTTGAACTGTTCTACACACTCAATTAGTCTCTCATTCACTTTTTCTCCCATTTTTCTCTCTTTCTTCTATTTTGGACTCTTCTACAAACGCAATTAGTCTCTCTCTCACTATTTCTCCCAGTTTTCTCGCTCTCTCTCTTCAATTTTGAACTGTTCTACACAACCAGTTAGTCACTCTCTCTCACTCTGCCTCTCTCTCACTTTTTCTGTCACTTTTCACTCTCTCTCTTCAATTTGGACTGTTCTACACAGTTAGTCTCTCACTCGCTCTTTCTCCCACTTCTCACTCCCTCTTTCTCTCTCAATTTTGACTGTTTCTACCACTCAATTAGGCCCTCTCTCACTCTTTGTCCCACGTCCTCACACCCTCTCTCTCTTCAATTTCGAACGTTTCTACACACTCACTTAGTCTCTCTCTCACTCTTTGTCCCATTTTCTCTCTTTCTTCAAATATTTTTGAACTGTACTAAAACACTCAATCAGTCCTCTCTCCCACTTTTTATCTTCTCTCTCTTCAATTTTGAACTGTTCTACACACTCAATCAGTATCTCCCTCACTCACGCATTCCCTCGCTCTCCAATTCTGAACTGTTTTTCACATACCACTTAATTCGAGAACAAAAGTGAGTGTAAATTAAGTACGCAACAGTGACTAGCTGGGCGTGCTGCCGACCGTGTCACATTGTATGAATGGGAGGCCTAATGCTATTCATGGAACACTGACAGTTTAGAGTGAATATCACTAAAGGCCGAACAGGAGAACTAATTTTCTTTTTCACTCTGTTTTGAAAGAACACAATGGAGAATTGGCATCGGAGATGAATATTGTCTCGACTGTTTCAAGAGGAGGAATTAGTGTTTTGTTAGTGCTTGCAAGTATAATAGATGAATTGGATGTTGATTTCATCAAAATTAAACATTATGTAACATTTTAAACAGGGCACAATAATGTTTGCAGCATAAACAGAACAACAGTGTAAAATAGAACTTCTCTTCTTACAGCTCAATCGTTTGATTGGTTGTTAGCCTTCCATCTAAATCTGTCCATTGCTACTCTCTTCCATTGTTCATAGCTCATAACCCAGATCCTTCGTCATTTGTCTTAAGTACTGTAGCCGGGGTCTCCCACGACCCCTTTGTCCATCACTGTACCTTCCAGAATACTGACGTGAATGCGTCGGTCTTATTATGTGTCCAATCCAAGAATGTCGTCTGGCCTTGAGAAAATTTAGAAGAGATCTTTTTTCTGCGCCCTCTGGAATACCTCCTCATTCGTAACTCTGTCTGTCCATTTTATTTTGAGCATACGCCCTCCAACACCACACTTCAAAAGCATTCAGAGTCTTTTCTCAGCCTTACCAATAGTCCGTTTCAGACCCATAAGAGCTATACTCCAAACGCAACTCTTTATAGTCTCTTTCTTATTTCCAAGGTTAGACTATTGAGGAAAGAAGCTGCCTTTTACTAATAAAATACCCTTAGGTTCTCTGATTCGGCGCTTTATATCCAGTCTATCTTTCCTAAATAGAACTTAAGACATGACATTTGAATATTTCCATTCATATCATCTAGAGAAACAATAGCATAAGTATATCCCATGGCATAGGGCGTTTAGGTCGCAACTGTTACTGTTATCTCAAGCCGATAGGCCACGTAGTTCTTTCCCGTGAAGCTTTATGACGCTGGTAGTCTCTCATATTGTGCCGTTCATACACTCTTACCGGTCAAACAGAAGAATCAACAATAATCGACAGTAATCGGCTTGGGATAACAGTAAAAGTTGCGACATAAACGCCTCATACCATGGGATATCTACTTACACTATGTTTCTCTATGATATCAGGTTTTGGAGGAAACGATAAGTCGTCGGCCCGACTACCTATAAAGAGTCGTCATCTCTCATCATCATCATCACTCTCACTCATTACCCACGCACAAGCCTAAGAGCTTATGTGGGCATCACCCTCAGAATTATTGTTATTATGATGAAAATAGTGTTTTGTACAATAAATGAATAAAAATGTATGCTAGTATATTTTCTTGTTGCAAGATGAACGAGGAGAATAAAATTATTAATTTCATTCAAAATTTGAGGAACAATAAAGATTTTTGTCTTTATGCTGTTCAACCAAAAATTAAACTATAGACTGAATGAACGGGCTTAGATCTGTGATATAACCTGCTATTATTAAGGTGCGTACAGATATACGCGCCGCGAACATGAGCAATTTACTTTTAATCAGCTGACTATATCTGTATTCTTACAGAAACGGTAAGATATAGATAGAAAAAGCTTGGCATCAGCTGATTAAAAGTGAATTGCTCATGTTCGCGGCGCGTAAATCTGTACGCACCTTAACGTGGATCTCACTATTGAAGTCTGTGATAGACAAACTTCAAGAGAAAAATCAAAATGATGATAATGGAACTAATAATACTAGTAGTTCTGTGAACAGTAGACCTCGCGCTCAATGAGTTACACTGACCTGTTGTTATGTTTTCTCAAAAATTAATAAATAATTTATCAATTAAAAATGTCTAGAAAAAATCCTAATAAACATAGAGCTGTCTGTCCTCATCGTACCGTGACGTGTCGTCCGGAATGTGAGTGTGAGCGCTGTTATCAGGTCTGGCTGCAACTGTCTACAACGTTGAGGAAAGATCAATTTTCAAGATGATCGTGTTTTTGTTTTTTGACGGTAGTATTATAGTCCACTAGACAGCTGATTTATGATGAATAATATTATTCTATAGTCTGATTTTTACGGTAATATTGGCGTATGAAGGAGCCTCATTTTTCCTTTTATATTATCCTTGAAATGCAAAATTTCCAAAAACCTTGTATATACGTCGACGCGCAATTAAAAAAGGAACATACCTGTCAATTTCATGAAAATTCATCACCGCGTTTCGCCGTAAATGTGCATCATAAAACATATAAACATTTAAACATTAAGAGAAATGCCAAACCGTGACTTGAATCTTAGACCCTCCACTTCGCTCGGTCAACTAATTCATTATTCATTCAATCATTCAGAATTCTAGAAACTTCTACAACTCCTAGAAATTGACTGTAGGCTAAAGCCCAAAAAGTTACCAATTCCAATTTATACAACAGTACAAATGTAACCGGGTTATATTATTATGTCACATTCACGAGTCGAGACAAAATATACGAATCAATCTTCAATCATAACAGAGCGAGGGAACTGATAAGGAATGAATGTTAACAAAAGAGAACCCCGCAATAAAACCCTGCTGTGGGTTCGACAGAAAGCATTCGTTCAGAAAATTGATAATCCTTTTCCTCTTTTCTTTCTTATCGATTTAATGAACGAACAATACCACACAAATCCATAACTGATATCAAATGTTGGGCCAGGGAAAGAAAGAAACGATTTATTATACTTTGGGGAGCATTAATCATAGGATTCCATCATATTTACGATATTTCCCATCAATCCAAGCTTTCATTCACTCTCTCTATCACTCTTTATCCCATAACCTGTTTCTCTCTCTCTCTTCTACACTCTATTTCTATTATCTATCTCTATCTAGATTGTTCTGTGGATATAAGTGAGTAAAAAGCTCGTCAGATTTACTCATATCTGGAAAATAGACTCATTCATTTCATTCACTCCATGTATCAATCTATCTCTTTTGCTCTTTGATATTAGACTGTTCGTTCTTGTTTAAAAATAATCTATTATATTTCATTCCTCAAGAAAATATAATTCAAGATTTCAAGATTTTATTCGCCATTAAGTACAGTACAAGTTTATCTTATACTATCGTACAATAGGTCGTAGTCACTAATCTAATTAATACTTATATTACAGTCGAGTCAAAAAGAATTAATTAAAATGAGCATATTATTCAATAAGCTGTCAAATAGTCATAAACATTAAGTATGCAAGAAACATAATTAAACATGTATGCAGGTTGAAACATAAATTACAAACATAAAAATACTTAAAGTATAAATCAGAAAACATCTATTAAAAACTATTGCTGATACAATTCAATGATTAAGTAACAGATTTTCATAATATTGAGATTAAATAGTTTGTTAATCAAACATATTTCTACATTGTTGAGAAACGATCTAGCAACTTTGCGGAGCTAGAAAAGGATAGCGCTGTCTTCTTTGTCGAATGATAGACAAGGATAGCAACACCAATGTTAATAGAATACTGTCATTATAACGACGACCACATTATAGTCTCTGTTCATCGATTGTTAGTTATACTATTATCAATATCGTAAACTTCTTGTTAATCGAGAGGCAATATATTATTGAGAATGGAGTCGTATGATTGGTAGTTAGTAGCCTATCAACGTTCAAGTCTGCCATTGGCCGGGACAAGACACGCCCACAATATGCGGAGCATTGAAACTCCAGTCATGGAACCCAATTGAAAATGGAAAAGTTTTCGAGGGTAAAGTAATTGCATCTCTTTTCTGATTACTGTATCTATGTTATGGATATAAGTGATCTCTTCATCGATGTGAAGTCCATCAATTTCACATTAAGGCTGATATTTTTCTACTGGTGATATTTTTCAAAGTTTTTCGATTTGTATACTATCGAACTATCAAAATGAAAAAGTTTTCTCAAGAAAACATTTTTTCCGATCATTACTTTTTGAAATATGAGCGCCTAAAGTTTACATTTCTGGGACAGAACATTTCAAATTCGTTAAGAGATAAATCCATGAGATTCAGTGGATAGATTCTTCATGGTATTTTCGATCTAGTAAAATAAAAATTTTCTGAAACTATCAATTTTTGAGTAAATTATTCAATTTACTAGAGATGACCAAAAATAGCTTTCAGTTGAGTTACTTTTGGTAAATTGAATAACTTTCTCAAAAATTGATATTTTCAGAAAAGCTTCGTTTTATTCAATCAACAATGGTCTACCTTTAAGAATAACTGAAGTTATGCTTCTCTTTCAACTAATGCTGACAATTTGAGATGAATCTCAACTTGGGTATCGATCTTTCTGTCGTGTCACTCACTGATGCCGAAAAAATAAAGAGCTATATTGAATTGCAAGGCTAATGGAAGGTCGTCACACTAATAATTGACAGACAGGTTACAGTGGTGCCTGGCGAATAAACAGGAAAGAGTAGAATGAGGTGGAGAAGGGGAAGAAGAAGAAGAAGAAGAAGAAGAAAAAAAAAATTGGTGAGTGCGAAAAATATGAAGAGAAAGAAGAAAGAAAAATGAGAAGAAGAGAAAGAAGGAAATGGAGAAAGGAAAGTACACAAAGTGACCCCTATAACCTTTTTATCACCACCTGTCAATGCATTTCCTCCCTCCTGCCTTTGATTCTCTTTTCAGCTAATATTTTCCTTTCTCTCTCTGTTCGCCATTTCCTGTATTTGCGTGTCACATTTCTCTTCACATTATTCTTGATCCAATCACTGATCACTCTCCTTTACTACTCTACTTCCATCCTCCTCAATTTATCAGATCCCCTTTTTTGGTACAATATTCTTCCTAATCTTTCAAATCTCCATTAAGTTCATTAATTGGTCGTCACATTTTTTTCCATTGATTTCAATTTTCTTTATCTTGATTGGTAATTATCCTTATCTTTACTATAGTGAGGTTCACGTTATAATGGCAGTGTTTGATTAGCAATGGTATTGCTATCCTTGTCTATAATTCAACAAAGCGGATAGCGCGATCTCTTTCTCGCTTTCCTCTGTTGCCAGATCGTCTTTTAACAATGTAGAATTAATAATAAATTTACAAAATATTTCATTTAAATTATGAAATTATTGAAAAATAAAACTTCTTGCTTCATAAAATATAATTGATTCATCAGACATACAGGTATCAGCTATTAGCTATACCGGTATTTTACTTTACTTAGGCTAGGCGCACACCTGTCAGTCAAGACAAGACAGACATGATCAGACACTTCCATCACAATACTTCACATAGTTGCTTATGAAGACCTGTCTAATTGCAATGACTAATCAGTATGAGTTGCGTCACAAGCAACAATGTGAAGTATTGTGACTAAACGTGTCTGATCATGTCTTGTCTTGTCTTGACCAACTGGGTGCGTCCAGCCTTATTTGTCATAAGGAACTGCATCACGGAAGCAATACTCCTGCAGAATGTAACACTTTGGTAGCTACTAGTAGTTCTGTGAACAGTAGACCTCGCGCTCAGTGAGTTACATTGACCTGTTGTTATTTTTCTCAAAAATTAATAAATAATTTATCATTAAAAATGTCTAGAAAAAATCCTAAATAAACATAGAGCTTTCTGTCCTATAATCGTACCGTGACTGTCGTCCCGGAATGTGAGTGTGAGCGCTGTTATCAGTCTGGCTGCAACTGTCTACAACGTTGATGGAAAATACAATTTTCAAGATGTTCAATGTTTTTCAAACGGTAGTATTATAGTCAACTGTCTACTAACGTTAATTGAAAGATACATTTTCAAGATGTTCGATGTTTTTGAACGGGTAGTATTATAGTCCACAAGACAGCTGATTTATGATGAGTAATTATTCTATAGTCTGATTTTTACGGTAATATTGGCGTATGAAGAAGGCTCCTTTTTCCTTCTATATTATCCTTGAAATGCAAAATTTCCAAAAACCTTGTATATACGTCGACGCGCAATTTAGAAAGGAACATACCTGTCAAATTCCATGAAAATCTATTACCGCGTTTCGCCGTAAATGCGCAACATAAAAATCTGGTGTGGTGCACTCACACAACTTTCCTTGCCGTTATGAAAATTGATCACCTGACGCTAGTGTTCCCGCGCATCTCAAGTCTACTATTCAAGATTTGAGCCAGCTGTTGACAGGGCAATAACGCTGGAGACACACATGAGGTCTGCTATCTCTTCATAGTGAATGATTTATAGAATCAACAATAATTTGCAATTGAATAATCACATTTTCTCGAATTTAAAGATTATTTTCAATTTTAGGTGAAAATGTTACTGAACATTAATTGTAGAGATTTCCATGCTCAATCTACTCCACTTGATTTTTTGTTTCAATTGTATCTGAAGCCTGATAATTGGGAATCTATCTGCATTGATGGGGCGGAGCTCCTGAAATTTTACAGATATGGGACTTGTGGCAGTTGATAGAGCTTATCGATGACTATTTTAGGTATGAATTTGATAAAAATCGTTGGAGCCGTTTCCGAGAAAATCACGAAAAACCCTGTTTTTGACAACATTTTCGCCATTTTAGCCACCATCTTGAATTGCATTTGATCGAAATTGTTCGTGTCGGATCCTTATAGTGTAAGGACCTTAAGTTCCAATTTCAAGTCATTCCGTTATTGGGAGATGAGATATCATGTACACAGACCACATACACTCATACCACACACACACACACACATACAGACCAAAACCCAAAAACCAGAATTTTGGACTCAGGGGACCTTGAAACGTATAGAAATTTAGAAATTGGGGTACCTTAATTTTTTTCGGAAAGTAATACTTTCTTTACCTGGTAATAGGGCAAGGAAAGTAAAAACATATAAACATTCAAACATTTAAACATTAAAATGCCAAACCGTCGACTTGAATCTTAGACCTCACTTCGCTCGGTCAATAACTATCAGCTATAGAAGGCAGTGAATCGGCAACGCTGGTGTACCATCCTCCTCCACTGCCATTATAACGTGAGTTTCACTATAATAGACCTGTCAGGGTTTTTCACATCCCGTGCAACAAATCCTCCCCAAGAGCTGAACGGGGGTGAAAATCATTAAAGTTGAAGAAAATGTTAACAAACACACACCAGCTATTAAATGCGAGTAATAAAGTTGCTCGAATTTTATGGTGTTTGCTTACTTTGTTATTTGTTAGGGCAACGTGCAGTCCATAGTACACTCTAAACTGACAGCGTTACTCATATAGGCGTCAATGTTCCCCATTCAGCCAATATGCTGACATAGCTAACTATAGTTGCTCGGCAATTACTTACAGGCTAGTTAATAGGACCTTATAAAACTTGAAATTGGGCTTCAGAATTGCACCGTCTTACTTAAATATTATATTTTCCAAGTCAAAGCAGTAATTACTGGCACGTGAGAATAGAATAGAAAAATAGAATAGAATAGAATGGAATAGATAAAGAGAATATAGTATAGTAAGTAGAGTAGAGTAGATTAGAGTAGAGTAGAGTAGAGTAAGTAGAGTGAATAGAATAGAGTAGAGTAGAATAGAATAGCAAAAGATAAATAGAATAGAATAGAATAGAATAGAATAGAATAGAATAGAATAGAATGAATAGAATAGAATAGAATAGAATAGAATAGAATAGAATAGAATAGAATAGAATAGAATAGAATAGAATAGATAGATAGAATAGAATAGAATAAATAGAATAGAATAGAATAGAATAGAATAGAATGAACAGAATAGAATAGAATAGAATAGAATAGAAAGAACAGAATAGAACAGAATAGAATAGGATAGAATAGTTTATCATTCTCTGATACTTCAATAATTTTTCATTCTTCTCTGAGACATAATATCATAGAATTACAGAGTACTGAAATATCCTAGATCTTTGAAACAGATCATTTCAGAAGCAAAAATATCAATGATGCTTAAATAGGTATTTAAAATATTAGGATTGAGGATTAAAATAAGAAAGCTGACAAATCATACCTGTATGCCTATGCCTAAAAATAATCATACACCAATATTGAAAACATTGCAAATTACATGTTTTCTAATGAAGCATTTTTAAAAAGTTTGAAAAGGGTATCAATATACAATGTATTCTAGGTACCTTGGTTATTGCTATGATTTCTATAATAAATAACATGATTTCAACGTATGTTGACAGCATAGAAACAATCCAAACGAAAACAACAAAGTACATTAAAACAAAAAGGATGAAGATCAAATCAAAATACTAGCCTTCGCGAAAGAACAGCTTATCAGCAAAATTTCAAAGATTCAATCGCCGGAAAAAATTTGTAACAGCCTAATGACTATGAAGAAGATAGAAAATTTGGTTTAAAATTGAAGAAAGGCAACTAGTCTTTAAGGAAATATAAAATATACGGACAACATCGTTAATATCATTGAATCTTTGTGTTGATGAGCAAGTGTATAACACACATACAACTAGAAGAATTATAAATACAAGAATATTAACAAAATTGTAGAGGTTGATGAGCAAGAAGAATACAACACATACAACTAGAAGTTAAAGTGTAACTGTAGTGGAAAATAGTACACAACTGGAAACTGAATGAACAAGACAAGAGCATTAAGATAGTACATAGATGTTAAAGATCAACAAGTAAGTAAAGATAAATAGAAGTTAAGACAACAAGAAGAAATACGTCGTAGAACAACAAGAAGACAATATGAAGAAGATAGACGATAATACAGATGAAGATCCAGAAGTCGAAAATTTAGAAAACTAAGAATATATCACAACAACAATGAACTAGTAGTATAGATGAAATAAATATAGATCCAAAATCATTGCAACTGATTAAACTGTTAAGGTGCGTACAGATATTCACGCCGTGAACATAAGCAATTCACTTTTAATCAGCTGATGCCAAGCTTTTTATAACTGTATCTTACCGTTTCTGTAAAAATACAGATATAATCAGCTGATTAAAAGTGAATTGATCATGTTCGCGGGGCGTAATTCTGTACGTACCTTTAGACAACAAAACAAAAGCAAAAACTTAGCCATCACCATGAAGAGACAATAACCAGAGTCCAATACCATGAATTTATATACATTAGAAATTATAGGAGTGGAGGGTAGGAATTGAGTATGAAGAATAAATAAATCTATAAGAAATCTGGACATTTCTTAAAATAAAAATCGTACCTTCAACTCTCCTCAACTGTTGATCGGCTTTTATATTATAGCTATCGCTCGTCTGGTTAGTCCCTGTCGAAGTGGATGATCGTTTCGTTAGATTTTCGCCTGTGAAAAATGAAATAACTAAAATAAACCAAGCAATCATGAATTCAGCAACAAAAGAAGTAAAATGAAAACAAAAAAATCTGGTGTGGCGCACTCACACAACTTTCCTTGTCATTATGAAAATTGATCACCTGACACTAGTGTTCACGCACATCTCAAATCTACTATTCAAAGATCTTAGCCAGCTGGTGACAAGACAATAACGCTGGAAACACATGAAGTCTGCTATCTCTTCATAGTGAATGATTTAATAGAATCAACAGTTTGCAATTGAATAAACACATTTTCTCGAATTTCGAGCTTATTTTCAATTTTAGGTGAAAATGTTACTGAACATTAATTATTGTAGAGATTTTCATGCTCAATCTTTTCCACTTGAAATTTTTTGTTTAAATTGTATCTGAAGCCTGATAATTGGGAATCTAAAATCAAACTCCATAGATGGGGCGGAGCTCCTAAAATTTTTACAGATATGGGACTTATGGCAGTTGATAGAGCTTATCAATGACTTTTCTAGGTATGATTTGATCAAAATCGTTGGAGCCGTTTTCGAGAAAATCGCGAAAAACCCTGTTTTTGACAACATTTTCGCCATTTTAGCCGCCATCTTGATTGCATTTGATCGAAATTGTTCGTGTCGGATCCTATAGTGTAAGGACCTTAAGTTGCAAATTCTAAGTCATTTCGTTGATTGGGAGATGAGATATCGTGTACACAGACGCACATACACTCATACACACACACACACACACACACACACCACACACCACACCACACACACACACCACACACACACACCACCACACACACACACACACACACACACACACACACACACACACACCCACACACACACACACACACACACACACACACACACCACACACACACACACACCACACACCCACACACACACACACCACACACACCCACACACACACACACACACACCACACACACACACACACACACACACACACACACACACCCCAACACACACACACCCCACCCACACACACACCACACACCACACACACACACACACACCACACACACACACACACACACACAACACACACACCACCACACACACACACACACCCACACACAACACACACACACCACACACCACACACACACACACACACACACACACACACACACACACACATACAGACCGATACCCAAAAACCACTTTTTTGGACTCAGGGGACCTTGAAACGTATAGAAATTTAAAAATTGAGTACCTTAATTTTTTTTCGGAAAGCAATAGTTTCCTTACCTATGGTAATAGGGCAAGGAAGTAAAAACAGATTGGAAATCATTTTGAAGAAGAATAGAATGACTTTTATTTGTTGATATGGCAAAGTCGATAATGCTTGATTGTTCTACGTAATGCATATTATTCTGAATCAAAATGGATCCAAATATGACTGAAATGAGATTGGGCCCATGCATAATGATGATGTATTGGCCGAAAATAATGAGTGCCGAAAAAGCTGATTAATAAAACACTGCGGCATTATTATTCATCAGTTAAGCCGTTGTTCCAGATTCATGTTACCGCACTTCTTCCAGCAAAACCATTTTTGTTCTAAACAATAATTTTTCAAAATTCAATTGACGTATTCTTATCAAATTCGTTAAAATAAATTACTTAAAACAATGATTCAAGTAACACTATTAAAATGGGTTCATGAAATTTTCAAGTACTTCAATCAGGGACAGGGAGTACACAAAATTGTTTATTTCATCTAGTAAATGACTGCAAGTCAATGATTAAATGTCTCAGTGCCGGTTGCACAAAAGCCGGTTGAATTTTAACCGAGATTAATTTCACGAGAACCAATCATAGAAGCCATCTTATCAAATGGCTTTTCCTGATTGGTTCACGTGAAATTAATCATAGTTAAAATATAACAACACTGGATGAATTTTAATCGTGATTGATTCCAGGAGAGCCAATTATAGAAGCCGTCTTATCAAATGGCTTTTCCTGATTGGTTCTCGTGGAATTAATCACGGTTAAAATTTAACCGGCTTTTGTGCAACCGGGCCAAAATAGTGAATCTCCACAAATCTCTAGAAGGATTTACTCGAAACATTCCAAATCTCAGCATCTTAAAATTGACATAATCTTGAACAATAAAGCTAATTGAACTCAACCGATCTATTGGGCATAGAACTGCAAAAATCTCAACAATTGAGAAAATAGCTATAACTATCTATTTCTATATCTATCTGTCTCTCACTCACTCTCTCTCTCTATATCTCTCATTCTCTCTCTATCTAACCTCAACCCCTCCCTCTCACTCTCTCTCTGTCTCTTTCTCTCTCACTCTTTTGGTAGAGAGTTAGTGGGAAGGATATTTTTAATATTCTTTCCGAAGAATGGACATTGATATGTCCAAAGCTCCGCCAATTTATGTAGATGCATAACAATATAAATTATTTATAGTTATTACAAATTGCTTTTTCATATCATATACAGTTCAATAATTATTTTCTTAGTCTAATTATGTAAATTCATCTATAATTTTGCTGTATTGTAAGCTATTGTATATAAGTGTATAAGCCAGTATATATTGTAATCTACATGAATAAAGTACTCAATCAAACAATCAATCTCTTTCTCTCTCACTCTCAAGCACATTCTCTTCCTCTTTCTATACAATATCGCGTAACTTGACAATCGATTTCTAATTCAAGCATCCATTTTTCTGTTAGTGTGAGCAAAAACCGTTCAAAACATAAACTTGACAGTTTCGCCCAGCTTGGCCTATCTGCAAAATAAACTTTTTACAGTTACTGCGCGCCCTTAATAAAAACTTTCATCATCACATCTCTTCATCCTTTGTTTCTACTCAATCTCCGTCCTTTTCTATTTCTTCTACTACCAATTTCCCCTCTTTTTCTTTCCTCTTCCCTTCCATCGTCCTTTGTTTCTATGCAATCTCTATCCTTTTCTATTTCTTCTACTACCAATTTTCCCTCTTTTTCCACCAACTTTCCCTTTCATCGACACATTTTTAGGTCCTTTGTTTCAACGCAATTTCTATCCTCTTCTAATCACCCATATCCCCTCTTTTTCTTCCCCTTTCCCTCTCTTTCTGATCCTCTTCTCGCCCTGTGACGTCATCAAATACGCTATGCTGCATCCCCTCTCCCTCACCACTGTTTCCAATCTATTACTGCTCTCACACCACCCTTTACTTTCTCTCTCTTTCTTCACTCTTCCACTATCTCCTTAATATCTCTCACTTTATCAATATCCTATTATATTAAGCAAAGTAATTTCTGTATTTATATATCTGGTTTTTTATAACTGGTTATTTCTATATCTGGCTATTTTTATATCTGGTTATTTATGTTTAACGGATCTCGAAAACGGCTCTAACGATTTTCATGTAATTTGGAACATAGTAGGTTTATGATATAAAGATTCGATTGCTCTAGGTCTCATCCTTGAGGAAACTCGCTGAATGATATTGAAAGTATAATTCATCCTTGGCTGAAACAGCTGTGGATAGTAAAAAAGTGAGTATGTGAAAAATCAAAATATCGCATCTCCGAAATTCATAAGATGACATATAGCCAGCTGTGAAATATATACACGATTATTTTAGAGAATTGTGTTCTGTTTATCAATAAATAAAAATAACGAGCGAAGCTCGGTGCCCCGATATTTTATATCAAGCTCTAGTAATTGAAACAAATTGAAGTTATCAAGGTTCTTGTCGGGTTAACTAACTAGTAATAGAAATCTAGAGTTTAGTAAATCAATAGTAGAAGTTGAATGAAAGCAACTTGACATCGTCAAACTACTCATTTATTGAAGAAATTGATATGATAGTAGTTTCAGCTGTTACACCATTATAAATATCTAGTGAACTGAAAGCTTAAACATTAAGTAGCAGAATATATAGAGTAGCTGAAGCCCTACTATTGGCGATTAGCTGTTGACCAATGAAGGTTGAGCTCTGTTGTCATTGGTCGAGAAATCTTAGGCTCTACCAATGACAGTAGAGCTCAACATTTCGTACGAGATACGCAATACATGTATGAAGCATCGTCACTTCTAAAATACCAAACTGGTATGATGTGACCTGGTTTCCATAGTTTTATTTATTCTAGTGGTTTGAATTAGCTCTTTTTTTCTATTGACATGTTTGCTGTACCTAGTTGCTCAAACCATGCCGGCGCACAAGTTTTCTTTGCCGGTAGTGCCATTTTGTAAGTTAAAATATTTATTTTATCATTCTGTATTATTTTATGGCAAATAAATGAACTTGATTTGAAACTGATTGACTTGAAATTTTGCTTAAAGATTCTAAAGACATGGGGATGGTTATAAGTTATAATTCCTTTTATATTAAGCGACCAATTTCTGTATTTATATATATCTGGTTATTTATGTTTTACGGATCTCGAAAACGGCTCTAACGATTTTCCCGAAATTTGGAACATAGTAGGTTATTATATAAAGATTCGATTGCACTAGGTCTCTTTGAAAAACTCGCTGAACGACAATAAAAGGATAATTCATCCTTGGAAAACAGAAATAATTTCGTCGTCTCTCGATAACAGAAGATGCGTGTGCCAGTGTGGCAGAATTATTCCCAGCTGTGTAATCATAATCAATCAGCGAGAAATTTTATTTAGCTAGACAATTTAATAGATTTGATCAACATAATCTGATTTGTTGACATGACATGATAATCCTCCTAAACTAGAGTATATCTTAATTTTCTAAGTTGATCATTATTTGACAATTAGTGATTAGAGAGTGTTATTTTGTATTCAATTGGTTTGTATATATCTGAATTATAAATTTTTTGTTTTCAAATGTTTGAACAGAAAATTGAACCTGAATTTAAGTGTATGGAACATAACCTACTTTCTGGTCTATTTATAGTGTATAATTCAAAATTCGGGAAACACAGTTTTGGGCTGTGCCTGTTAGTACTTCCTCAATCATTTTGAAAAATTGTGTTCGGTTTATCAAAAGTCAATAAATAAATAATGAGCGAAGCTCGGTGCCTCGATATGTATTATTATTAGTGTACGGTTGCTTTCAATGGTCGGGAGACCCAAGGGTAGTTCCACCTCTTCGTATCTAGTATAGATTTTGATTTTAATGATTGGAACAAACCAAGAGAAAAATTTGAATTGCTAGACATAAGCTACGCAAGAGAAAAAACCTATCAGATAATTTGTTCGCAAAAGTACATTATTGGCTCAGTGGTAAAAACACGAGGTTCTGAAAGCGATCGACCCCGGTTCGAATCCAGAGAGAATATCTATTTTTTGTTACAAACGTCAAGGAAGATTCCTTGTGATTTGTAATTTCTACCCATTGTGTAGTACTATCTTGTTCCACCTGCTCGTAAATTCGAAACATGAAATTGACATTTTTGTTCCAACTGCTCTTGTCGATAATTGGCTAGAAGCATCAAGTGGACAGTTGTTAAACTAGAGACCCCCCGGGTTGAAGAACTCGCTCATGAACTGTTGTATTGATCTCTGAGATCCGCAACTTGTAATTATCATAGAGGGTTGGTGAGAATTATTATGGAAACAGCTAAATATAACTTTTAAAAGTATGATATTACAGTAGTAGGTTCCATGGGAATCTTATTCCAATAATTGAAAACATACTTTCTGTCGCTTCAAAACTTTTGAAATAGCATGAAAATAATTCCAGCTGATTAATAAATGATAAATAAAATAAAATTTTTCTTATGCACTTTCAATGTTATTTTATATCCTGAACAGGACGAAGGAGTGAGTCAATTTTGTTGTTTATCGAACTTCACCTGTAAAAATGTTCGAAGAATTCGTGTTCAAAATTTGAAGCTGATTGATCAATTCTCTCTAAAGTTCTTGTCGAACATACAAACAGAAAGAACATACAAACGACTTTGGGCTCTAGTAAGTCAAAAGTGAGAACTTCGCTAACGCTCGTTCAATAATTATTATCTAACGAAAATCCAAAGTTGAATGCTGCAAACCAACCCGAAAACCTCTGCTACTGTAAATATTGACAACAAGGTTAACAGCTAGATAGAAATTCGATGAGAATGAGCATTTGGATAACTGCGTTTTCTCATCAATCTCCATCTGTAGGATAGTTGAATCGTTGATACCAAAAACCGTTGATGGAACTAGTTGACTAGACGGCCACATGCCACTTCCATCTGTAGGACAGTTGAATCGTTGATACCAAAAACCGTTGATGGAACTAGTTGACTAGACGGACACATGCCACTTCCATCTGTAGGACAGTTGAATCGTTGATACCAAAAACCGTTGATGGAACTAGTTGACTAGACGGCCACATGCCACTTCCATCTGTAGGACAGTTGAATCGTTGATACCAAAAACCGATGATGAAACTAGTTGACTAGACGCCCACATCCCACATGCCACATCTAGCCTAGACTAATAAATGAGATGCACATATTTGAGGAGAGAATAATAGGCAAATGTGACGAAGGAGAAAACAAGCGAGCCAAGATGAATGCGTTCCACTTTCTGACTCTCTAGATGGATGGTTGAGATAATATTAATAATATTGCTTGCTCCATAACAACGAGAGTGTAAATGGATGCGTCTGCCGACACAGTCTGTGAGATGAGCAGATTGACTGTGGACTGTCTCTTGACAGTCTGTGAGGAGAGGAGATTGTCTGTGGAGTGTCTGCCGACGGTCTGTGAGGTGAGTAGATGGTCTGTGAACTGTCTTTGAATAGTCTGTGAGGTGAGTAGACTGTCTGTGGACTGTCTGCCGACAGTCTGTTAATGAGCAGATTGTCTGTGGACTGTCTGCCGACAGTCTGTGAGGAGGAAAGATTGTCTGTGACGTGAGGAGATTGTCTGTGGAGTGTCTGCCGACGGTCTGTGAGGTGAGTAGATGGTCTGTGAACTGTCTTTGAATAGTCTGTGAGGTGAGTAGATTGTCTGTGGACTGTCTGCCGACAGTCTATTAATGAGCAGATTGTCTGTGGACTGTCTGCCGACAGTCTGTGAGGAGGAAAGATTGTCTGTGACGTGAGGAGATTGTCTGTGGAGTGTCTGCCGACGGTCTGTGAGGTGAGTAGATGGTCTGTGAACTGTCTTTGAATAGTCTGTGAGGTGAGTAGACTGTCTGTGGACTGTCTGCCGACAGTCTATTTTTTTGTTACAACTCCAATGAATATTTTTTTCAATTTGAAATTAATTTCTACCCATTGCGTAGCACTTGTTACCTTGTTCGTTGTTTTGAAATAAAAATTTACATTTTATTTCAACTGTTTTGTGTTGATAATTGGCTAGAAGCATCAAAAGGACAGTTGATGAATAATTATCATCAAACAAAAATTTAAAGTTAAATACTGTAAACCACCCCGAAAACTTCTGCTACTGCAAATATCCTATACTATTAAACGAGCAGCTTCTGTTTAGATGTTTGGATGTTTAAATGTTAAGATGTTAGTATTTCACCGGATCTCAAAAACGGCTCTAACGATTCTCACGAAATTCAGAACTTAGTAGGTTTATAATATAAAGATTCGATTGCACTAGGTCTCATTCCTGTGAAAACTCGCTGAAGGACATTAAAAGGATAATTATTATTTATCCTTGGAAAAACAGTTGATAATAATTATTACGTCGTCTGTTGGTGATGGAAGTGAATGAGCGAGTTCATGTGTGTGGGACTGTGTCAAAATCATGACTCAGCTGTTGAACTTTTGTAATCATTCAATCAGGTACTTAGTGCTGGGTGCAAAAACGCCGGGTTATTTTCAATCCTGATTAATTCCAGTAAATCCATCTTTTGATCCGGCTTTTGTGCAACTGGGCCTTTGTGAGGGGAATTTTTGCATTCCTCTGGGAATTAATCTCAATTTACTGTGATTAGATAGAACATTTCTGTATGAATGTTATTATAATTTCTTCTTTCGTAATAATTTTTTTATGCTTTTGTAGTCCAGAGCGAAGCTCGGTCCTCGATATTTGACAACAATGTTAACAGCTAGATAGAAATTCGATGAGAATGAGCATTTGAATAACTGCGATTTCTCATCAATCTCTTTGGATCTGTAGGAAAGTTGAATCGTTGATACCAAAAACCGTTGATGAAACTAGTTGACTAGACGCCCACATGCCACATCTAGCCTAGACTAATAAATGAGATGCACATATTTGAGGAGAGAATAATAGGCAAATGTGACGAAGGAGAAAACAAGCGAGCCAAGATGAATGCGTTCCACTTTCTGACTCTCTAGATGGATGGTTGAGATAATATTAATAATATTGCTTGCTCCATAACAACGAGAGTGTAAATGGATGCGTCTGCCGACACAGTCTGTGAGATGAGCAGATTGTCTGCGGACTGTCTCTTGACAGTCTGTGAGGAGAGGAGATTGTCTGTGCAGTGTCTGCCGAGAGTCTGTGAGGTGAGTAGATTGTCTGTGGACTGTCTGCCGACAGTCTGTGAGGAGGAACGATTGTCTGTGACGTGAGGAGATTGTCTGTGGAGTGTCTGCCGACGGTCTGTGAGGTGAGTAGATGGTCTGTGAACTGTCTTTGAATAGTCTGTGAGGTGAGTAGACTGTCTGTGGACTGTCTGCCGACAGTCTGTGAGGTGAAAAGATTGTCTGTGAGGTGAGCAGACTGTCTGTGGACTGTCTGCCGACAGTCTGTAAGGTAAGAAGATTGTCTGTGGTTGAAAGATACTGGAATTGAGATGGAAGAGTAGAATGGGATAAGGAATGGTAGAAGAAGACGTAAAAGAGAGAATAATAAGACTACTACAGTGAGGTATACGTTATCAGTGGAGAGAGATAGGAGAAGAACGTTGCCGATCCTCTAACTTGTTTTTATATATTTCATTGACAATCACAAATCATAATTACAATTTATGATATGATTAATGACTTGTCAATGCCTCTTATAAATGGTAGCTGATACAGGTCTATTGATGTAATATGAACTGTTCATTCTCGTTTAAAATAATCAATTAAATTTTATTAAGCAAGAAATTATATTACAATAATTCCATAATGAATTTTCATAATTAAGATGAAATATTTTGTTAATTAATTATTAATTCAACATTGATAAGAGACGATCTAGCAACAGAGCAAAGCATGAGAAGAGATAGCGCTATCCATTTTGTTAAATGATAAACAAGGTTAGAAATAACATTGCTAATGAAACACTGACCTTATAACGTGCACTTCACTATAGGCAGAAGTGTCGGAGGTAGAAGAAGAGAGATAATAAGAGTAAATATCTGTAAAGAGTAACTGATCTGTAAGAAAAACTAAATCTGAAAATAACAGAGCGAAAATTGTGTTGGAATATAGTTATAGAGGTAAATAAATAAAAGGAGAAGAAAAGAGCAGAAGAAAAGAAAAAAAATATTGACCAGAAATCACAAGCAAAAGTACTAACAGTAATGAAAAAAAGTGAAAAATACGAAATATAATAGTGTAAATAATAAAAAAATTAGATATCTAAAATTGTTTAACAAATAGAAGAGTACTTCGATTACTAATTTCCATTTATATTTTTTAAGAGTAGCCCTAAAAATGTACTAGTGATTATGGATATGTTGATAACGTGACTTTGAAATCTGAAGATAGATTCAAAGAAGAGACCAATGAATAGATGTATAAAGAGGGTACGCTGAATTCCTATAGAAATAATTAATATTTTAATAGTAAGGAAATTTATAACAACGGGAAGGGAGAGAATGAAAAATATAAAGTACTCTCTCATGCCTATCAAAGAAAATAATATTATTTATCTTATCCTCTTTCTTATCATTTGTTATCATATCTTATGTCTCATCCTCTAACCTCTATCTTATCGTATCGGAAAAGACCCTCTATCTTATCGGGAAAGAATGAGAGAAATAATAGTATTTAAGAAAATAAATAATATAATTTATCTCATCTTCTTCGTTATCATTTCTTATCATACCTTATGTATCGTATCACCTTCTAACCTCTATCTTATCGTATTCTTATTCTCTTTGATAAAATAATAAGACGATTGATGAGGAGAGAATAGAGGGGAGGAGGAGGAGGAAGTAGGAAGAAACGGAAAAGTAGGAGAAGAGATATGAGTATAAAGAGTTGAATAAAATAGAACACCTATAGAAGTAAACTACTGATAATTCAGTTGATAACAATCTGCTCTCATGCATCCGTTCACAGTCTGTGAATTATCTGCGGAGAGTTTGCAGGCTGTCTGTGCACATTCTGTGAACGATTTCCGAACAGTCTGTCGGCTCAAGTACTCTGTTTTGATTGATGGCTTGAAATTATATTAGCCTGTCAGTCTAAAGTGAGGTAGCGATGGTTTAATGAAGACATTATTCTGTAAACTGATATCTGCCCTGATCATCTTGTCAAGACAGTCCTCCCCTCCCCACTTTAGACCTGAATGATTGCTTTTTTACGAGAAATTAGTTCTCCTTATTGAATCAGTTCATTCACTGAGAAACCGGATACCTTCCCATCTCTCTCACCTTGCGTATTCTGAATTGGACGAGTTTATTCACTGTGAGAAAAGAGCTTCATGAACGCCCTAAATAGGGTGAAAAGATTTCAGTGCAAGCTGGATTGAAAAGATATAAAAATCTGGTGTGGCGCACTCACACAACTTTCCTTGCCGTTACGAAAATTGATTACCTGACGCTAGTGTTCCTGCGCATCTAAAGTCTACTAATTCAAAGATCTGAGCCAGCTGTGTCAGGACAGTGGAAGATCGCACGAGAGTGAGAGAGAGGTTTAAGCTTTAATATCGACCTAGAAGAGTCCAGAATAAGACTGAATTTGTATTGCTTTAATCTAGTGTATAATTCATAAAATTTTCGAGTTTTATATTTATTATTATATTTTTCAAGTCATATTATTCAATCATTCTTCTATTATCTCATAGATTATAGAGTGCATGATGATGACTCATTATGACCACTCTATCTGAACATGTAACTTTCAACTCATTTCATTTTTCATTTCATAATTTCTTTATTCATAAATTTGTACAGAGTATACAATGAATAGTGTCGAAAATATATATCTTTGATTAGATACAATTAAAATAAAAATACATAACAATAAAACATCCACAGAATACAACAATACAAACATACAATACAATTCAACTCATAGTAGATAATCTCTTCATTCAAATATTCTTCGATATTATAAAGAGCTCTTCAGTTAAATATCTCTTAATTCCAATTTGAATTTATTGGGATTCGGCTCTTGTTGGATTCGCGTCGGTAGCTTGTTATAGAACTTGGCTCCTATTTATGTGGGCTTCTTCTTGTAGAACCAAGTCTAGGCTTTACAAATGTAAATTTTTATCTCTGTTTCTAGTGTTGTACCCTGGACATGAGTATGTCCCAACGTCAAAATATTATGCTATTATAATATAACGTCATCATATTTCCTGAAAATTGAGA
>NW_024091639.1:0-19198 GCF_014356525.2 Nilaparvata lugens
TAATTTTAGGATTATTGAAATTTATGGGTGGGTTCACACAAGAAGGAGACGTGAGATAACGTTGGCTGATTTTAGGAATTATTGGAACTTATGGGTGGGTTCACACAAGGAGGAGACGTGAGATAACGTTGGCTCATTTTAGGAATTATTGGAACTTATGGGTGGGTTCACACAAGGAGGAGACGTGAGATAACGTTGGCTGATTTTAGGAATTATTGGAACTTATGGGTGGGTTCACACAAGAAGGAGACGTGAGATAACGTTTGCTGATTTTTGGAATTATTAGAACTTATGGGTGGGTTCACACAAGAAGGAGACGTGAGATAACGTTGGCTGATTTTAGGAATTATTGGAACTTATGGGTGGGTTCACACAAGGAGGAGACGTGAGATAACGTTGGCTGATTTTAGGAATTATTGGAACTTATGGGTGGGTTCACACAAGGAGGAGACGTGAGATAACGTTGGCTGTTTTTAGGAATTATTGGAACTTATGGGTGGGTTCACACAAGAAGGGGACGTGAGATAACGTTGAATGATTTTAGGAATTATTGGAACTTATGGGTGGGTTCACACAAGAAAGAGACGTGAGATAACGTTGATTAGTTTTAGTAATTATTGAAATTTATGGGCGGGTTTACACAAGAAGGATAAAATAAAGAGAGAGGAAGAGGAAGAAGAGGAGGTGAATAAGAGGGAGAAAGGGAATGAATGAAGAGAGTTTGGCAACGATGTCGTCGAATCATTCCACTGATTTTACAACTTGTAAATCTCTCCCTGGACTTTCGGATCTTTGTAAGATTGTTCGTAGACTATGTACAAAATAATATAACAAACTAAAAGCTCAATAATAATTCATATCAGATTTCAATTTCAATAGATATTGGATCATGATGAAAAATTTCCTTGCTAAACTAAGCAGTCCCACAGTGAGGTCCACGTTATAATGGCAGTGTTTGATTAGCAATGGTATTGCTATCCTTGTCTATCATTCAAGAAAGTGGATAGCGCTATCTTTCTCCTGCATTGTTCTGTTGCCAGATCGTCTTTTAACAATGTCGAATTGGAAAACAATTAACAAAATATATCATCTCAATTATGAACATTTATTATGAAATTATTGAGAAATATAATTTCTTGTTTGATAAAAAAATATTATTGATTATTTCAAAGGAGGTTGAACAGTTAATATTAATTAAATAAACCTGTAGCAGCTACCATCTATAGAAGGCATTGACAAGACAGAGGATCGGAAACGTTGTTCTTCTATCTTTCTCCACTGTTATTATAGCATGGAACTCACTATAGGTTCTGATCTTCAAGAAAAAAAAAATACTTTAATTGACCGAGCGAAGTGAGGTCTAAGATTCAAGTCGACGGTTTGGCATTTCTCTTAATGTTTGAATGTTTGAATGTTTGAATGTTTGAATGTTTGAATGTTGAATGTTGAATGTTTGAATGTTTGAATGTTTGAATGTTTGAATGTTTGAATGTTTGAATGTTTGAATGTTTGAATGTTTGAATGTTTGAATGTTGAATGTTTGAATGTTTAATGTTTATATGTTTATACTAATTTTATATTTTTATAGTTTTATGTTTATATGTTTATTGTTTATATGTTTTATTTTATATGTTTATATGTTTATATGTTTATATGTTTATATGTTTATATGTTTTATGTTTATATGTTTATATGTTTATATGTTTATATGTTTATATGTTTAATGTTTATTTTATTGTTTATATGTTATATGTTATATTTTATATGTTTATATGTTTATATGTTTATATGTTTATATGTTTATATGTTTATTTTTTATATGTTTATATGTTTATATGTTTAATGTTTATATGTTTTAATTTTATATGTTTATATGTTTCTATGTTTATATGTTATATGTTATATTTTTATCTGTTTATATGTTTATATGTTTATATGTTTATATGTTTATAGTTTATATGTTTATATGTTATATGTTTATATGTTTATATGTTTATATGTTATATGTGGCGCATTTACGGCGAAACGCGGTAATAGATTTTCATGAAATTTGACAGGTATGTTCCTTATTAAATTGCGCGTCGACGTATATACAAGGTTTTTGGAAATTTTGCATTTCAAGGATAATATAAAAGGAAAAAGGAACCTCCTTCATACGTCAATATTAGAGTGAAAATTAGACTAGAATTATTCATCATAAATCAGCTGTCGAGGTGACTATAAATTGCATGTCATGACGCATGCAATTCAATATCTCAATGTAACTTGGTAAAAAAATATTTATTGTTGGGAAGGTGATGTTGTCTTGAATATCCGTATTAAGTTACAGCTGTGATAAGTTCTGAATAGTGTGTTTGTCTTTTCGGTCTCAAAATTTTATAGTTTTTTCAAAGTTTGGAATCTTTCAATTAATTGTGATTGATTTAATTCAATTTAATTTATTTTTTAATTGAGGAAAAAATTTTGTGTGTTCTGAATTTTAAATTGAGTGTGTAATTTATTGAAGAATGAATGTTAAGTGACACATAACATCTAGCTCCATTTGGACTGTTGTATAAATTAGAATTGGAACCGTTTTGGGCGTACAAGCCTGTGGTACTTTTCTGTAAGTTGTGTAATTCTCATTGATTCAATAAATAAATGAATAAATGAATAAATAAATATATAAATGGGACCAACTTGATATTATGAAATTACTCTTACCGTTATCGATTCAAATTGGAAAAGAAAGGATTCTCAATACAATAAATTTATATGGTAGGAATATTATAGATACAATTCCTGGTTGTAAATTGCAAGTTCAAGCTATTTAATATATTCTCACTCAGTGAATACTCTCAGCATCTTTCCTTATTCTTTTCCCCAGAAAAGTATTTCTAATGATAAAGTTGAGTTAATTTCGAAGTAATATTGAAAATTCCAGTTGTGGAATTTCAATACTGTACCTACATTTCCTGAAATACGAAGACGTCTAGATCATTTCTTTTCCTCCTCTGATGCTAAGCTAATTTTGGAGTGAATAATAAAAGTCTGGCTTTGGAATTTCAATATCTTTCTGCATGTTTTTATCAGTCGTGATGTTATAAGATGAGAGAGTTTTCTATGGTATGGAATTGTAAGAAGTATGATAATATTATCAACATCATTATTTGGAATCCAACATCAAGTATTGCAAGTATTGAAAAAGTATATTTCTTTCAACTACAGTTGAGAAGGTTGGAAAGAATGGTGAGAAAAAGAAGAAAGAAAATAAGAGTGAGGAAGAAGAAGAAGAAGAAGAAGAAGAAGAAGATGAAGAAGAAGAAAAATGATAAGAGGAAGAGGGAGAGAAAGAAGAAGAAGAAGGAGGAGAATGATGAGAAGGAGGAGAAGGGGGGAAGCAATAGAAGGAGAAGGGAAAGAAGGAGAAAAATGAGAAGATGAAAAAGAAGAAGAAGAAGAAGAGAATAAGAAGAAGGAGAAGAAGGAAAAGAATGGAAGAAGGAGAAGAATAGAAGGAGGAGAAGGAGGAGAATAAGGAGAAGGAGGAGAAGGGGGTGAAGGAGAAGAAGGAGAAGAAGAAGAAGAAAAGGAAGAAGAAGAAGAAGAAAGAGAAGAAGAAGAAGGAGAAGGAGAAGAAGAAAAAGAAGGAGAAGAAGAAGAAGAAGAAAGAAGAAGAAGAAGAAATAGAAGGAAAAGAAGAAGGAGGTGGAGAAGAAGAAGAATAAGAAGAAGGAGGTGGAGAAGAGGAAGAAGAAGGAGAAGAAGAAAATGAAGAAGAACTAGAAGAAGAAGAAGAAGAAGAAGAAGAAGAAGAAGAAGAAGAGAAGAGAACTCTTCTCAATAGTTCGATCGATAAACAACACATTTATCATCAAATTTATGTGGAGAATAGACAGCGCAATTCACGATCCATCTTCAGTAGGTTGGAATGGACTGTGTTAGAAAGTGGAATCAATATATACATTTCTCATCATTTTTATTTGAAGGATAGAGGGCAGGATTCAATATAGAACGGAAATCAATTCACATAATGGCTAAATCCAATTCAGAGTTCAGCATAGACTAGAATAGAAGCTTAGTGTCTTGAAAGTGTCTTGAAAGCTTAGTGTGAACTCCTCTGAAAATTCCGATGAAATCTTTGAAAGCCACTTGTGATACCACGATTTGTGGATTGACAAGAATCCAATACAACCTGAAGAAGTTGTTAGCGTGAAATTCACTTGAAACTGTCAGAATTCTTAATAAATAGCATCAATGCTTTTCATTAAATTGATGCTGACAGTGTTCATTGAATCTAGCTGAAGATAATTTATGATTTTTCAACACTTGACAAGGAGTATTGAATTTGAATAAAAACAAAACAAGCTTTAGTCTGATGAGTGTGAATGCTCTCATAAAACTCAGTGGATTTCTAAGCTTGACGTCTATCAAGTTCTTTTCTTTATTCTTTTTTACAATGAAGCACAGATCGGGAGAGAAAAACTAAGAATAACTTGTACTATTTCTCTCCTATATTGAGTTCTATAGAACACAATTATTTTTTCCTCCACCTACTGTCTAAAGTACTTACTTTACTCCCTGAAACCTAATACTAAAGTGTCACTTTTTCGCTCTCGGTAGTAAAAAACAGAAAAACTCCCTAGGGAGAAAAAGTGACTCCATTTAAATAACATGGGAAGCATCTCTATTTTAAAAACTTACATTATAATAGGTTAGAAGGTCTAAGCTGAGATGAGAAAGCATAAAGAGGTGTCTGTCATTGAGTCAACTGAACTCAATACCACAACCAGAAATTTGATCAACTCATGAAATATATGTTTGTATGATATTATATTCTTAATATAAGTAGACGATAAAAATTTATACAATTTTAAAAATATCTTATTCTATTCAAAATACCAGCCAACAAATATTTTTGATCTGCAATTCAAATCTGAACCGCGTGATCTGGAGTCAGCCATTTTTGGTAAACACCCAGCTGATTGTTACAACTTTAGCCGATAGATAGCGCAATCGGCAGTGCCAATCAGACGGCCGGTTTTAAAGTTTTAGATTTTAGGTTATGTTGTTAGGAAACATTGTCACCAATACGTAAGTTATTAAAATGATTTTATTTGCAGTTTCTATAAAAAAATGTAGATGGAGGAAAAATGTTGTGTACATCACGAGTGAAAAATACTTTTTCTCCCTCAGGAAAATTGTTACCCTCGGCTTCGCCTCGGGCTTCAAACTTTTCCCTCAGGGAGAAAAAGTCGTACTTTTCACTTCAGATATACAAATAACTATTGTTTAAGTGTGAGTACCTTTGAGCGCTAGCTTTGATTTGCGACTTGTCAATAAGCGAATATGCACCGTGTCCCACGAAGAGGTTAACACGTTTGATTTTATATTACGTGCCCATTCATGCACCGAACGTTTTTAATTCTCACACAGTTTACAAAGTAGGTTCTAAGAATATTTTGGGAGAATTTCAACTCCCTAACGTCCGTAGAAACAAAATGGCGGCATATTGAAAAACGATACTTTAAAAACATTAAAAAAGGTTTATTTGGTTTTATAAAATACTAGTCGTCAGGCTCGCTTCACTCGTCATATCCGTCTAGCCGGGGGGCTCCGCCCCCTGGACCCCCGATTGGATCGTCCACGAGTGAGATCAGCGGGCTCGCTTCGCTCGCCTGCATGTAGACCTAAGCGGAACCTCTGTACCGAATTTGAACGTATTATGTCAATTTGATCTCGAAAAACACCTGTTACTATATCGGCGTATCTTTGGCGGACAAAATTCTTCCACCTCAGCTAAACCTGTGTACTGAATTTTTTTAAATATATTTCCATCAATTATTGAAAACTGTGAGGAAACGCAGAAAAGCTGAGAAAACGCTAATTTTGGCTAATTGGATAAATTGGTATTTAGGAGGTCCTGGATAAATGCATTTCAATCTTCAACTTGGTGCCAACCTAACAATGTCAACTCAACTTAATGCCAACCTGACAAAATTATTAATTCAGTTACCAGAACAACTGCTTCGAAGAGGTACTCTCTCTAGATTATAGTTCTATATTAACATATGGTATGGACATTTCAATTATAATTTTAAGATATCGGAATAAGAAGAATATACATGCTAAAAGAACTTTAAACCCTTAAAAACCACCCTTAGAGTTGAAATATCGCCAAAAGATCTCTTATTGCGCCTCTAAAGGGCCAACTGAACATACCTACCAAATTTGAACGTTTTTGGTCCGGTAGATTTTTAGTTCTGCAAGTGAGTGAGTCAGTCAGTGAGTGAGTGCCATTTAGCTTTTATATATAGACTATATATAGATTTTTATTGCTGCACCTTACGGCAATATGACTTCTAAATAATAAAACTAGAACATAGTCTAATGAAAAGCTTTGAGGTCCAAAATTATTCAAATTGAAACTCATCCACAGCAACACACTGATAACAGCGCTTAAAAAATTATTCGAAAGCTTTTACAAAGAAACTCCACGGTATCCGGAGAAGTTCCTCTTCTATTGATCGTTTTAGTTCCACATCATTATTGAAGCCATGGGCATAGACGTTTTCCTTCAAGTAACCCCATGAAAAGTAGTCATAAACAGTTGAATCTGGTGGCCAATCTAGAAAATCAATTCCACGACCAATCCAACGGCCATGAAGTTTGTCATTTACTAATTGCTCGACATGATTCGTGAAATGAGGTGGAGCACCATCTTGTTGGAAGATTGCTTGATCCATTTCTGAGCCAAGACCACCGCAACGTAGTAAACAAAATTAGATAATATCTCATGAAAGTAGTTTTTATAGGAAGCGAATTGGTAAAATTTTCAATATGTGAACTATTCATTCTCTGTCAATGCTATAAACTCTAATAACCCTATGAAACTGAAGGCCATATGCTAACACTACGTTTAACGCTAAACCACGTTTACTTGTAGATATGGTTGCATTTATCATAATGTGTTTCATACGGGGTTTTAATAAACAGCTGACATTTCTCCGTTTAAACCGAGTATCTGCATACGAGCCTGAATCAATTAATGGATGAGAAAATAGACACAGAAATATCATGCTTTGATATAAATATAGAATACTAGCCGTCAGGCTCGCTTCGCTCGCCATATCTGTCTAGCCAGGGGGCTCTGCCCCCTGGACCTCCGACTGGATCGTCCAAGAATGAGATTAGCAGGCTCGCTTCGCTGCCTGCATTTGTATCATGTTAGGACAATCCAGTCGGGGGTCCAGACTAAACGTCTGGCTAAACGGATATGGCGAGCGAAGCGAGCCTGACGGCTAGTAATATAATATTCCCAGGGTTTGAAGTAGTAGTGCGCAATCAATTTTTCCGCGATGAATGCATTTAAATCTTCAACTTGGTGCCAACCTAACAAATTCAACTCAATTTAATGCCAACCTGACTAAATTATTAATTTAGTTGCCAGTTAACAACTGTTTCGAAGAGGTACTCTATCTAGATTATAGTTCTATAGTAACATATGATATGGACATTTTTCAATTATAATAAATTAAGAGAATAATAAGAATATGCATGCTAAAAGACGAACTTTGAACCCTCAAAAACTACCCTTATAATTAAAATATTGCCAAAAGATTTCTTAGTGCGCATCTAAAGGGCCAACTGAACATTCCTACCAAATTTGAACGTTTTTGGTCCGGTAGATTTTTAGTTATGCGAGTAAGCGAGTGAGTGAGTCAGTCAGTCAGTCAGTCAGTGAGTGAGTGCCATTTCGCTTTATATATATATATATATATATATATATATATATATATATATATATATAGATCAAAGTTTCTTTGTTATGTTTGAGAACCTTATTGGAAGACGTTTTTGTGACATTACTAAATCTCATTCTCATAAAAACGGTGCTATTCCTCTCCCAAATTTAGACAAGGTTGCACATTATATTAATGAGTAAAATTAATTAATCAATTAGAGTTCACATAAGTTCTATTAATGTTAACTCTAGCCTAGTTTAAACACAATTCAGAAGACGGTTTCATGATATTACTAAATCTCATCTCAGTAGGAATTGCATAATGTCATCCTTTCCTTCCTTTGGAGATATTTTACCATCACTGAATCTCATTTCAGTTGCAATTACTCTGATAACTTTATACAAGTCTCGACAAAAAAAGTTTCAGAGAATTCGAAATCTGTAATCTCACTCATCTCAATATGCAGATTGTGGAATTGTTATTGACAAATTTCACGGGTTTTGTAACAACATGCATTCATAAACAAGGAAAAGCGTGGAAAAATTTATGCCGGATCGTGAGGAAAACGCGAAACGTCACGTTTTTCAGGCGTGAAAAATAGTCACGTGACAGCTGAAAAGAACTCTGATGGGAACTCTGGCGGTGACGTATGATTCAACCACTCCACAAAAGATCTACGAAAACTTTCATTTTCTCTTCGTTTTTCCCCCTTTTTGCAAGCGAAAATCATCAACGTTACTTTCAAAACACTTCTGCCAACCTGATAAACACGTAGAAAATGGGATGGTTTGGGTTGAAAACTTCTCATTACGTGGTAAATCAACATTGTTGTTTTGTTTCGTTTTGGGTCAGGTTTTGTGTTTGAATAAAACTACGGATATATTTTGAGCGAGTTAAGTCATTTTTAAACGTGATGAAAAGTAACTGAGAGTGAATGTTGAGACCTTGATACATTCCTTAGGAATTGTGAATGAACTCGCAGTAGAATAATCAACTTGAGAATTGACCATTAGTTTCAAAAAGTAAGCCACTTTCTATTAAAAGTAGAGTAATGACAGTTATTTGTTTGTACATATACACCCTGCTACTACATGTCAAGTCTGAGGAAACAAATCTAACCAGCAACAAAAACATCCACACACACCATACAAGAAGCTATGCGAATTTGCATATACCACAAGTACGGTTATCAAAGACTTTAAGAAGCCATGTAAATGTAGGTTTAAGACTCTTCAATCACCTTCCTCAGAAATAAAAATTACCCGTTTTTGAAGTTTAAAGATGCACTTTACAATTTTCTAGTCAAAAATCCCTTTTACAGCTTGAAAGAGTACTATGAGAAGTGAATATTTGAATGTATTATGACTTTTAAAAAATGTATACTTTGATGTTATTATGACTTATATTGTATAGAAATATATTAAGATGTAATTGTAATGTATTATAACCATCTTGACAATGTCTCATGAATCGTGTAATTGTTCTTGGACAAATAGAAATATTCTATTCTATTCTAATTGTATTGTTGTTATTCTTGAAATTCAAAATGTAAGATTCCTATTAAGACTGTACGTCATGCACATGAGCTGAGAATAGAATCCTACCTCAATCATGAATCCGGGTATGATCCCATAACTCTGTCGCCTTGATTCGAAAACATGATTTTCCTCATTCCAAGAGGATTTTTGAATATCTGTATCCAAATGTAGAAATACCTGAAAAAGAAAATGATCTATCAGTATCATTGAAATATTATGAATTATCAATGAGACTTATGTTACAGTTTCTGTATTATTTATTTATTTATTAGAACAGTCACAAACACGATATTTGGAAAGAGAAACAGGCAATTGCCCAAAACTTCTTCAATTCCTTGATTTTGGCACATAAATAGTCCAAAGTGAGGTTAAGTTTAAAATTTCTGTTTATACCAAAGATTAACACTCAGAGAATACGTATTCGAGATATGACTGATGAATTTTGAATTTCGAAGGGTTGATAAGAGCCGGAAATAACACTAAACAATCCGAAAGTTTAAATAATATTGAAATAAACTTGAAAATTTTGAGCAGAAAAATGAAAACTACTATCACTGCAACTATCAGCTGTTATTCAGCAATTCAATAATATTATTATTTACTTTATTTGAAAATTTATATTTTACAGCTCAAGAATTCATATGGTACTTGTTTTGTTTTTGGGAAACTTACAAAATGAAAATTATTTCATTATTTTTTTTACATTAGGCCTATCCTACATAGTTTCACTCAGGGTAAGTAGAAGTTTATAATAGACCTATCGTCAATATTGAAACTGAATAATGAATATCTAAATAAAATTGGAGACTATTGATGTAAAAGTTTGTTGAATAAGAGTTGATATTGTGAACTTTCCCCATAATTTAAATAACAATTTTAAATGAATTTTATCACGGTAATCCACATGTATCAGACTTGTATACGACAGGTCTGCAGTTTCCTGTTTCTTCAGTTTCTTCAGGTGAAGATGTGTTGGTTCCAACACAAAAATGCAGTTCTGGGTACAAGTCTGATAAACGTGGATAAGACAAAATGAATATGGAACTGCTAATTATTATTATAAAACGAGAATCCAAATTAAATGCTGTAATTTACTCCAAAGACTTCTGCTACTGCAAATATTGACAACAGGGTAGACAACTAGATGGAAATTCGATGAGCGCTACTATTCAAAAATTATTTGTTCCCGGGCTGACAAATAATTTTTGAATAGTATGCTTATCGAATTTCCATCTAGCTGTTTACCCTGTTGTCATATTTGCAGTAGCAGAAGTCTTCAGGGAGAATCACAGCATTTAATTTGGATTTTTTTTAGTAATAATAATAATTAATTCATTAGCATTTGACTAATTATCTCAGTAATTTCCATCTGTAGAAAATTGTTATTTCAATTATGGGGTAATTTCACAAAATATCAAATCTTCAAAAAAAAAAATCAAATCAAATCAAGTTTTACTCTTATTAAACAAATGTTATTATCAATCCAATACGAGCAACTTCTGTTTATTATACGATATGTTTAGATGTTTGGATGTTGAGATGTTTATATGTTTGTATTTCACCGGATCTCGAAAACGGCTCTAACGACTCTCACTAAATTCAGAACAATAGTAGGTTTATAATATAAAGATTTGATTGCACTAGGTCTCATCCCTGAGAAAACTCGCTGAAGGACATTAAAAGGATAATTATTATTGATCCTTGGAAAAACAGATTATAATAATTATTTCGTCGTCTGTTGGTGATGGAAGTGAGTGAGCGAGTTCATGTGTGTCGGACTGTGTCAAAATTATGACTCAGCTGTTGAATTTTTGTAATCATTTAATCAGGTACTAAGTGCCGGTTGTAAAAAAGCCGGGTTATTTTCAATCCTGATTAATTCCAGTAGATCTTTTTGAAACGGTCTTCTTTGATTTGATTCACGTAAAGTTAATCAGGATTAAAATTTAACCGGCTTTTGAGCAACTGGGCCCTTGTGAGGGAAATTTTTGCATTCTTCTGGGAATTCATCTCAATTTACTGTGATTAGATAGAACATTTCTGTATGAACTATGAATGTTATTATAATTTCTTCTTTCGTAATAATTTTTTTATGATTTTGTATTCCAGAGCGAAGCTCGGTCCCCGATATTGGTCTCTAATTTTATTTAGATATTCATTATTCTGTTTCACATTTATTAGACTTGTACTCAGGACTACAGTTTTATGTTTAAACCAACAAATCTTCAGCTAAAAAAAAAACTGAAGAAACACGAAACTCAGACATGTGTACAGGTATCAAAAATGAGGATGTGACAAATAATGATAATTTCTCTGGATGTGCATCCAGAGAAGTTTATTAATAAATTCAGGAACATTACATATTATTTTTTCATACATTTCCAATAATATAACAATCTTCAAGGTTTACAAATGATACCTCACTATATAATATATGTGTCGAGGTTATCATCAAATTAATACAAATTCATGCTACAACAGATAATACAAAATTCCAAAAAATCTAAAACTATTTCTATTACCCTAAGCATCACCTAGTACAATGGTAATAAACCGAAATACTATTTTCTACCTATAAAACTATAATATAAAACTATGTTTTTTTATCTAATGATGCAAGAGTTTGGAATCTGCTTGTGATTTGATTTCATATATTATTCGAAAGCACTCCATCATTCTACCTTGGACAATATTGCATCTAGATAGATAGGTTCCGATTTAGAGGACGATTTTGCTGAGACAAGCAAGAACTGTGACAAAGTACAGCCATTACGCTCCTAATAGACGGAAGCCTCCCGGACCAACAGTAAAACTACCGCCGTAAAACCAACCTGTACTTGACTCTGTAAACCTGCTTTCACCTGTTTTTCTTCTTTCGATCCCTCTGTTTCTCTCTTCTGAATATTATTTTCGTTTCTCTTCTTATCCTCTCTCTTTCATCATCTTTCTTGCTTCTTTCTCTTTTATCCTCTCTCTTGCTTCTTTTTCACATTTCTCTTGATAAAACTACCGCTATAAAACAAACTTTGAACCCTTGTGAACTTCCTCATATTTCTCTTCTTTGTCATTCTCTTCTATTATTATCTTTTTCGTTTCTCTTCCAATTCTTCCTGTCTCGTCTTCTCTCTTGTTTTCTCCTTGCCTCTCATTTTTGGTAAAACTTCCGCTATGAAACCAACCTATACTCTCCACTCTGTTAACTCTGTAAACCTGCATCTTATTCTTACTTTTTCTCTTCCTCTTCCTCTTTTTACTGAATATTCTTCTCGTTCCTTTCCCTACTTCTTCTACTTCTTATTTCATTTCTTTCTCGCTCCATTCTCGCCATTTATTTTTGGTAAAACAAACGCTCTAAAACCAACCAGATCTTTTGTCTCTGTAAAACTGTTTCTCTGTTTCTCTTCTCTCGTTTCCTTTGAATCTTTTTCTGAATACTATTTTCTGTTCCTTCTTATTCAATCAATCAATTTTTGGAATCAATTCAATAATATTGTTGGCTGTAGTTATAAAACCAATCAGATCTTTTGTCTCTGTAAAACTGCTTTCTCTGTTTCTCTTCTCTTATTTCCTCTGAATCTTTTTCTGAATACTATTTTCTGTTCCTTCTTATTCAATCAATCAATTTTGAAATCAATTCAATAATATTGTTGGCTGTAGTTGCAATTATAATGAACTCTCTTCTATATAATAGATCACTCCTGATTGGTGATCTATATTATCATACACAGATAGAGTGATATAATTTGATAGTTTTTTGTACTCCAAATACCCTCTTACATCTGTTCTCTTCTTACCAGTTCTTTTAATTTTGTTTTCCTATTACTCATTCAATTCCCTCCATTTATTTCTCATTCCTCTCTCTTATGAAAATCTACTCTCACATCTTTCCAATCAAGCCTATTCTATAGGATTCCCCACTCATTATCATAGAGTTATACTACGGTATTAATTTATGTTTTACTAGCCGTCAGGCCCGCTTCGCTCGCCATATCAGACTAGCCAGGGGGCTCCGCCCCCTGGACCCCCGACTGGATCGTCTAAAAATGAGTTTAGCGGGCTCGCTTCGCTCGACTGCATGTAGACCTCAGCGGAACCTCTGTACCGAATTTGATCTCGAAATACACCTGTTACTATATCGGCGTATCTTTGGCGAACAAAATTCTTCCACCTCAGCTAAACCTGTGTACTGAATTTTTTTAAAAATATTTCCATCAATTATTGAAAAAGGTGAGGAAACGCAGAAAAGCTAATAAAACGATAATTTTGGCTAACTGGATAAATTGGTATTTAGGAGGTCCTGAATAAATGCATTTCAATCTTCAACTTGATGCCAATCTAACAAAGTCAAATCAACTTAATGCCAACCTGACAAAATTTTTAATTCAGTTACTAGAACAAACTGTTTCGAAGAGGAACTCTCTCTAGGTTATAGTTCTATATTAACATATGGTATGAACATTTTTCAATTATAATTAAGAAAATAAGAAGAATATACATGCTAAAAGACGAACTTTAAACCCTATAAAACCACCCTTAGAGTAAAAATATTGCCAAAAGATTTCTTAGTGCGCCTCCAAATGGCCAACTGAACATACCTACCAAATTTGAACGTTTTTGGTCTGGTAGATTTTTAGTTCTGCGAGTGAGTGAGTGCCATTTCGCTTTTATATATATAGATAGACAGAAGATAGATCACTCCTGATTAGTGATATATATTATCATATACAGATAGATTAGTATAATTTGATGTCTTTTTACATATGTTCTCTTCTAATCAGTTATTTTAATTTTGTTTTCCCATCACTCATTCAATTCCCTTCATTAATTTCTCATTCCTTTCTCTTATGAAAATCTACTCTCACATCTTTCCAATCAAGGCTATCCTATAGCATTCCCCACTCATTATTATAGAGTTATACTACAGTAATTTATTTATGTTTTATAATAACAATTAGAAGAGAGTATAGTTTCTCTAAGGTATTATGCTTCCACCCGTGAATAATTTTATCTCTTATTATAATTGGTGGGCTATTCCTTGAATCCACGAATTGTCGTCAAACACGACTTATGTTTTCTCTCTCAAGCTTGATCTTCTGTTCCTCTCTCTTTGTTTTTCTCTCTTACTCACCCTCTTTTACACCCCCAGAAACAGGGAACGTCAACTGGAAAAGACGTGGGAATATTTTTTCTTTCAATGGAGAACCCAGAACTACCCCTACTACACACGTTCCGTTCCGTGTAGATTCCCAGCCCTCAGAGGCGCAGAATTCATAATTTATGGATTTACATAGCCTCTACTCAAACCTTTTACGCTTTCTCTTCCTCTCTTGATATATCTGGGGGTCCACTGCGACGTTCCATTCCTATCACACATACCGATCTGAGAAATAGAAGTGAAAGGAGACAGGAAAATGTGAGATGAAGAAGGATGAGAAGAAGGAGGAGAAAAAGGATGAGGAGAGGGATCATAAGGAGGATAAGGAGGAAGAGAAAGAGGAACAGGAGGAGGAGTGGTCTCTGAAAGTGGGGGAGGAAGAGGAGAAGGAGGAGTAGGAGAAGGAGAGGAGGAGGAGAAGAAGGAGGAAAATAATGAGAAGGAGATTGAGGAGAAGAGGTTCAAAGAAGTTGGAAGTGTTGGGAGGAGAAGAGAAGGTAAAGAATAAGAAGCGAGGAGTCGATAACAAAAAACTCCGGCGCAAAAATATGCATGAGGGAAAGATGAGGAGGGAAATAGTGAGAGAGGAAAATGGGAAGAAGAAGGAGAAGAGAAAGTGAAGAAGAATAAGAAGGAGGAGGAGAAGCAGAAGAAGAAGAAGATTGGAGAAGGATGAGAACAAGGAGACGGGTGGGGGAGAAGACAGGGGAAGAAGGAGGAGAATAAAAAGGAGAATAAGCAGAAGAAGGCGAAGGGAAAGGTGAAGAAGAAGAAGAAGAAGAGAAGAAGAAGAAGAAGGAGGAGGAGTAGAGAAGGAGCAGAAGAAAAAAAACGAGTGGAAGATGATAAGAAGAATGATGATAGAAAATGTTAGTAAGATAAAAGAAGCATGAAGGAGATGGATAATAAGTGAGAGAAGGTGAGAAACAGGGAAGATGAATGAGAAATAGAAGTGGAAGAGTAACAAAGACGAAAAATAGAAGGAAGCCTACAGAGGAAAAGAAAAGTAGAATAAAAGAAGAAGATGAAGAATAAAAAGAAGGAGAAGAAGAAAACAATAAATAGAAGGAGAAGAAAACATTAGAAGAGGAAGGAGAAGAAGAAGAAGAAGAAGAAAAAGAAAAAGAGGAGGAGAAAGGGTTCGAATGATCAGAGGGAAGAGAAAATGAGAAACAGAGATGAACGATGATGAGACGTTGAATAAGATCTACAAGGAGCATAAATCAACAAGAAAACGAGAAAAAATCTGAGAAGGTGATGCATTTGAAAAATTCAGAGAAGAGAAAATGAACAATATGAAATGGAGAGGGATGAAAAATGATCAGAGAATCATTAAGGTGGAGAAAAAAAGAAGTAGGAGAACAAGGAAATTGATCATGAATAGAAAGAAAGGGTGGAATGAGAGGATACTAGAATTACGAGGAGCTTGAGATGAGGGCAAAATGGAGGATTGGAGAAAAAGCAGAAAATGGAGCAGCAGATGATAAGAGGAAGAATGAAAGAAAATGTTAGTAGGATGAACAAGGAGGGAGAAAGGAAATTGAGAAGTAGGGAAGGAGCAGAAGAAGAATAAGAAAGAGCACAAGAGGATGAAGAGAAGAATGAAAGAAAATGTAGGTAAGATGAGAGAAGAGAATAGAAATGTGATAAGTGAGAGAAGGTGAGGAACAGGGAAGATGAAGGAGAAATCGAAGTGGAAAAAAGGGAAAGATGAAAGTTAGAAGGAAGCCTACAGAAAAAAAGAAAAGTGAAGAAGGAAGAAAAGAATAAGAAGTAGAGTAAGAGAAGAATATGAAGAAAAAGAGGGAGAGGAAGAAGAAGAATATGAAGAAGAAGAAGAAGAAGAAAAAGAAGTAGTGGAAGAAGTAGAAGTAGTAGTAGAAGAAGAAGGAAAAATTCCTTTTCCCTGATTTTTCGACCTTATATCACCCTGCGAACCTATTCATGTGTAACGATATCCGCCATACCAAACTTATAATATGGACGCCTTTGCCGATTTCCGAGGCATAAATCTCTCCAACTGGCCTCCGCATTACATTCACTATAAAATCACAGCAAAATTCAGATTTTCCACGCTTTTCCTGCTTAGAAAATAAAAACATTTCCCACCACGATTATGAAATGTCGACTATAAAATGTGGTTTGCGACTGTAACGTACCGTAGGCTATATAATTCATGTATATGTTCATGTGCCTATAATTATATAATATATGTATGAAATGAGAAGAATTCACTATTATTGGCGGAGTTAGGACTTCTAAGTCCTATCTACCACTCAACCTCGAATGTACATGTTTATACATGATTTTTCATTTATATATATTTATAATTGTTTATAAATTATTCCTCCTCCTACTCCTCCACCACAACCCCCCTCTCCATCACCATCCACTTCTCCTCCTCCGTCTTCTTACATGGTTGTATATGTATATCAATGTATTAATATATATAACATAACTTAGAACATTTTTACAGTTTTAAGTTGCGTTTACATGAGAGTTATTAACAAAATGTTTATTTTCCCGTCCTTATAGATTCTATTAGATTAAATGTAGGATTTTGACAAACACATAATGTGTATGATGTGTTTAAGTTATGTTCAATTTGATAGAATCTATGAGAACGGAAAAATATACATTTTATGATAACTTTGCTGTAAACGCAGCTCCATAGTACTAATTGGATCAGGAGACACAACACAGATAGATTGAAAACACTTAAGGTCGGTTTCCGAGCTCGGGATCTAGACAAGTCCTAGACTTAAAACAGCTGGAGTCAGAAAATTGGCTTTCCGAAACGGGGCGTAGTCACAGCAATATAATAATTATTAACCATTTCTATATTTATTTTTTTTATCTATTCATTTACAATGCAAATGACGCTAATGTAATAACATTAAAAGATATAATAATAAGATAGTCCTAGTGCTATTTTTCTTCCAAATTTATAGGTGAAAAGTCCGATATAAGGTTAGAATTTCACGTGTACAATTTTGATAAAATTTCAGTCCAAAACAAGAATGAAAACTATAAATTTTGGATTTAGATGGCTTGAATTAATAAATTAATTAGAAATATTACACTTGTAACGAATAATATTGAGTTATTTAAGAAAATTTGGAACCATTCAAGCAACACAAACTCGGAAACACTGGAAACGTTTCTCCTTGAAGAAATGAAACATTGTCAGATAATTCTCAAAATACCTGAAACTTTACACCATTCTCTCTTTATTTTATTTCGTGTAAATTTTCTAGTTTTTCAAAATTTTTTTTCAACGTGGACAGCGACCACGCCCCGTTTCGGAAAGCCAATTTTTTGACTCCAGCTGTTTAAGGGCCGTTTGCACAGTGACAGTTTAAACTTATGTTCATTTCAACTGAATTTAATCCATATCAAGTCTCGTTTGTTATAATGTGGTTTATTTTGAGTCTAAATCATAATTAATTGAGGCTAGGGATTTAGTTAAGTTATAGACTTAAGGGCCGTTTGCACAGTCAAAGCTTAAACTGAGGCTAGGGCCACACGAGCGCACATGGTGCATCCGTTGCAACTTACTTTTTGCGGCCGTCGCCAATGACACCACACGAGCGTTGAGTGTGGTGCGTCAACGTCAGTTGGCTTTACGCAATGGAACCAGACGAAGCAGTAACTTTTGCATGTCTCGACGTGCATTGTAGCATTTCTGCGCGGTTCAAAAATCACCGTCCGTTACGACTTCCGTTACTTGGTATCCACGTACCTCGTGTGTTGTCACCAATTCACTTCTACGTATTTCTACTATGGACGTCAAAAAGTAAGTTGCAACGGACGCACTTTGTGCGCTCGTGTGGCCCTAGCCTCAGTTTGAGCTTTGACTGTGCAAACGGCTCTTGAAGCTTTATACACACCAAACTATTTTGATCTGCAGAGTGGCAGAGCAACAGAGCACAGATATCTGAGCGTCCGCAGAGTTTGTATTCACACCAAAAACATCTGTGGGCCACAGAGCTTTTTGCTCTGTTCTCAGTTGCGCTCTGACTCTGGCCGAAGGAAAATGATGTCAAACCAGTATGTGCCGTGGGTGAAGAAGTTAGATAAAAAGAGAACAATAGTCAAAATGAATCATACAATACTAGGATCATATTTTCATTGAAGAAAACCATTTCCACTTCAATAGCATGCCTACCAACTTCCGAATAATGAAAATACCTTTGTTCTGAGCAAATTTCTCTGTTAGTGTTTTAGGTAATGTTTAGAAGTCGTTTCTTCAAGATTTCTGCCGATTCCTCATTTTCATTTTTTAAACAAACGCGAGCCAAATTATTAATTTCAAGGCGCAGAATCCGAATCTGAAATCTCCATTTCTACGCGATTTAGGTTTTTTGATAAGAGAACTTTATCGAAAACGTCCGCTCGGATGCCTGGAGAAAATCGCTCCCAGAGCGATTCGAAAACATCTGCATCCAGCAGAGTTTTTTCGGAGACGTCGGCTGGCCGAATCAGTTGATACGCAGAGTGCGCTGTGAGCAACCGCATTGATTGAGCCGGCGACAGATCTTTTCCATCCATCCATCCACAGACTCTGCAGAGCTACCGAGTTTGGTGTGTATACTACTTAAGTCTATAACTTCCCGAGCTCGGGAACCAGCCCTAGAAACTTACATTTTGCAAGAAAACTACAAAATGTTCTTCAAAATTTGAGTTTCAGAGTGTTTCTAATTTATCTGTGTCTCCTCTAACAATTAGTATTATAAAACCATATGTATGTTTTTTGAAATGTATGAATTCAGGGCTACTTC
>NW_024091640.1:0-15795 GCF_014356525.2 Nilaparvata lugens
GTTTAATCATTGTGACGAACATGAAAAGTAAAGTAAGTAAAGTAAAGCTGCGAGACCAATACAAACTTGGTCATGCCGGCCGGCAAATCTACTCTACCATCTTCAAACATTACATTTTCATCATTCTCAAATTATTTCAAGATGTATTGAGAACAAAACTTGATGCACAGCTTCATCATAACGGAGATGCAGTCTCTCTTTCACTACACAAATGCATGAAAGATTCTCTCACAATTATAGAGGTATTGTTGGATATGATGTGCAGCTAATTAGAGTTGTCCTTGAGACTCGAGTAGTGAGCGCGGTCCAGCCTTCAGGCGCACCGGTAATCAACAACAGAATGCACTCTTCCCAGAGCAAATTGTAAAGTGTTTCCCACAGGATTTGTCAGCAGGCTTTGAAGGGAATCCACTAGTTGAAGCTGACTGGGTGGCCTCGGTTTATTAGTGTGCTGTATTTGTTTTCGAATTGGTAAATCCGTTGCCTTCTACGTTTTATTGACAGTCGTTGTTGAGTAGGACGTTTCTGTGAACGTCAACCGGTGACCGTTTCCATGCATCTTCAATTGCTAATTAACCTGGTTTATTGAAGGCAATAAAAAGAGTACTCATGAGTCAACACTGTTCCGAGATAGGGCAATGATCTTGCTTCACTGATGGCTTCAGATAGAATGTTAGCAGGCATTCACCGTACAAGAATTCCTTATTGGAATTTCTAAGTACATCGAAGCTTTGAAGAAAGATTGAGATAGAATGTGAGTAGACACTCACCACACAAGAATTCCTAATTGAATTTTCAAAGTACATGGAAGCTATTAGAAAAGGTTGTATCTTGAACACATTACTGTTTAAATATGTAGAAGGACTTTAAACTCAAGTTATAATTGGATATTCATTAAACGATTTTATGGTGGAGGGATGTATGTAAGTAGACCTTCACCACACAAGAATTCCTAATTGAATTTTCAAAGTACTTGGAAGCTATGAGAAAAGGATGTATCTTGAACACATTACTGTTTGAATATGTAGGAGGATCTTAAACTCTAGTTACCTATAATTGGATATTCATTCAAAGATTTTATAGTGGTGTATGTAAGTAGGCACTCACACACAAGAATTCCTATTTGAATTTTCAAAATATATGGAAGATTTGAAAAAGATGTATCTTGACAACATACATGACTGTGTCAGTACCTATGTAGAAGTACCTTCAACTCTAGTACCGTATGTTATAATTGAATATTCATTCATAGATTCCATAGTGGAGGAATGTTTAAATGCTCAGTAGCGTATCTCTCTATAACCAGTTTTCTCCATTTTTAGTAATGCTACATGAAATGCGTCCTGTATATAACATCATTTGACAGAGGCGAAATGTTGTTTGACACAATAAATTGTTATAGGAATAAAGTATAAACCTATTATTATTATTAGGCCTTTAACAGGCCTAATTAGGCCTTCAACAGATATTTGTTTTGAAATATTTTTTGATTTACTTCTTCTATATTACAGATATTTGTGAATATTCATTTATTAATTCAATTATACATAATTCATTAAAATGAATGAATCAAGTGAGTCTAACCTGTCAAGCAAGTTGAAAAGTATAGCTTCACAATAGATTACTATAGGGGTCAAATTACTATAGGATCACTATAGGGGTCAAAAAAATGTTAAAAACGATCGAAATATACTCACTGGAATTTATAGGTCATAAAATGCATTCTGTCAATCAATGACCTACACTACGATACGTTGATTACGAGATTATTATTGTCAATGAGGTTTTTTCAAGTGGAAATCACATCCTCTATAAATGCATGCCGAGGTGAATGAAAACCATCTAATCTCTTCCAGTTGTCATTACAAGATTGCTTCTGTATGTGGTGGCAGGTAGGCTATCTTGTACAGCTATTCAGTTCTACAATATAACTATGAATATAGACTATATTCATGTCTATAGTCAATGCTATTAGGCTACGCTCATGGATGAAATATAGATTAGTTATTCTTTGCTACGATGTATCTCAATACTTTGTATCTAGTACTAGTATTACTATGTATGTCAGGAAATTTTAATGTGAGAATGATGTTTTGAAACAGGTAGTAGGCCTAGGAAAATGTCTGCTTTATGACCTAGAACGTGACTTGGCCGCTCAACAACTCATAGAAAAACTAAAAAGGAAGTTATCGGCCACTTCTGGTTCCATTCAATGAGCTCTCTCAACTACAACCCATTGAATATTAAATAATAGTGGGAGAGGTTATCATTATAAAGATTAGCGGAAAATTGTAGTAAATTTTATACTGTGCTAAATAAACAAAGCGATGATCAGTTGGCTATGAACTAGTGTAAGCTGCGTTTACACCAAAGTTGTCAACAAAATGTTTATTACTTTCCTTGCCCTATTACCATAGGTAAGGAAAGTATTGCTTTCCGAAAAAAATTAAGGTACCCCAATTTCCAAATTTCTATACGTTTCAAGGTCCCCTGAGTCCAAAAAAGTGGTTTTTGGGTATTGGTCTGTACGTGTGTGTGTGTGTGTGTGTGTGTATGAGTGTATGTGCGTCTGTGTACACGATATCTCATCTCCCAATTAACGAAATGACTTGAAATTTGGAACTTAAGGTCCTTACAATATAAGGATCCGACACGAACGATTTCAATCTGATGCAATTCAAGATGGCGGATAAAATGGTGAAAATGTTGTCAAAAACAGGGTTTTTCGCGATTTTCTCGAAAACGGCTCCAACGATTTTGATCAAATCCATACCTAAGATAGTCATTGATAAGCTCTATCAACTGCCACAAGTCCCATATCTGTAAAATTTCAGGAGCTCCGCCCTATCTATGCAAAGTTTACTGGGCGCCTTTTCCTCTAAGTCGGCTAATGACTTCAATATTCGAGAAATAACAAAAGTCCATAATAAAAAATACATTTTTCGAGATATTTTATTTTTTTACGGAAAAACTATGCGGTTTATCGCAAAAATGTAGAGGACCACATTGAAAGCCAGTTATGTGTAAATAATATTGAGAAAAAATTGAAAGCTGTACTATGAATAGTAACTGCAGGACAGGCGATTTTATAAGCGCGCTTTTTTTACAACTTACCCTCCCCCCAAGCTGTCGACCACCCTGGGACGTGACGACATCGAGTTTCATATACACTAAAGACCCCCTAACAATAATCCGAAGTCAAATTCTCTGCCTCTCTCATGTATGCTCAATGTAAGCCAGCGCCTGGACTAAGAGGCGAAATTTTGTTTGACACAATAAATTGTTAGAGGAATAAAGTATAAACCTATTATTATTAGGCCTTTAACAGGTCTAATTAGGCCTTCAACAAATATTTGTTTTGAAATATTTTTTGATTTACTTCTTCTATATTAGGCTACAGATATTTGTGAATATTCATTTATTGTTTCAATTATACATATTCATTAAAATGAATGAATCAAGTGAGTCTAACCTGTCAAGCAAGTTGAAAAGTATAGCTTCACAATAGAATTGACCACTATAGGGGTCAAAAAAATGTTAAAAACGATCGAAATATACTCACTGGAATTTATAGGTCATAAAATGCATTCTGTCAATCAATGACCTACTCTACGATATGTTGATTACGAGATTATTATTGTCAATGAGGTTTTTTCAAGTGGAAATCACATCCTCTACAAATGCATGCCGAGGTCTTCTGCTGAATGAAAACCATCTAATCTCTTCCAGTTGTCATTACAAGATTGCTACTGTGGTGGCAGGTACCTTGTACAGCAATTCAGTTCTACAATATAACTATGAATATAGACTATATTCATGTCTATAGTCAATGCTATTAGGCTACGCTCATGGAGGAAATATAGATTAGTTATTCTTTGCTACGATGTATCTCAATACTTTGTATCTAGAACTAGTAGTACTATTATTACTATGTATGTCAGGAAATTTTAATGTGAGAATGATGTTTTGAAACAGGTAGTAGGCCTAGGAAAATGTCTGCTTTATGACCTAGAACGTGACTTGGCCGCTCAACAACTCATAGAAAAACTAAAAAGGAAGTTATCGGCCACTTCTGGTTCCATTCAATGAGCTCTCTCAACAACAACCCATTGAATAATAAATAATAATGGGAGAGGTTATCATTATAAAGATTAGCAGTTAAATTTTATACTGTACTAAATCAATGATCAGTTGGCTATGAACTAGTTTAAGCTGCAAAGTTGTCAACAAAATGTTTATTTTTCCATGCTTATAGTTTCTATTAGATTGAACATAACTTAGCAAACACATGATGAGCATTTGTGTTTGTCAAGTTCCGTTCAATCTAATAGAATCTATAAGGACGGAAAAATAAACATAATTTTGTTGACAACTTTTGTTGTCACACAAAGAATGTATGACGAAAATATGTGTGCACACTCATGTTCAACACACTTGTCCTGTCGTTAGTGGCCACCCTTCTAAAAGGGATATATTTTTAATTTTATGGGGTAATACAAATATCCACCATTAAGAGGATTTCAAATATGACATTGAATTATTCCATGAAATCATCTCTATAATATTGCGAATATTTTACAGTAGGCTACCGTATAAAAAAATCATCATTAGAATACATAATTTGACGTGATTCAACTCTATTAAATTGAAATTACGAAGTAGTCTGGTAACTAATTATTGGTTTTAATAAAAGCGTTATTTCTTGAGTTTGGCCATATCCTCCCAACATACCGGTAATAATGATTTGAAATGTTAGATGCAATTCCAGTAAAACATAAATATTATTTTTTAAAGTACAGTAAGATACCATAACAAGATAGTGGGTGTTGTGATTTGCCGAGCCAATTGGAATTTCAGGGCAGAGTATTCCTTGTTGAACTTTCACCGTTGTATCCAATTTTAAATTGGGAACAAACAATTCGACTGCACTGGCATGGCCTATTGTGAATCATAAGTTACGTGCTATTATATAAGAATATTGTGTATTTGTAAGAGCCAACACCTCTGTCTTCATACAATACTATCCAATCAGTCTACACATTAATTAATATAAGACAAAGAATTGAATTAGTCAGTCTGATATTGGCATCGATTGTAGCCAATGAAATAGGGTCAGAACTCATTAATATAGAATAAGATTCTTGAATAACTAGTTTTGTAAACGGTAAGTTATAGTCTTGCTTGTATTAATTTAATCACTATTTTTTCAACAAGTCTATTTCTTAAGATATACTACTGGTCGTTTTCATCTCATGTTCAAGAGTAACAGAAAAGAACTACTACTAAAAGCATAATACACATACCTACAAGGTGTATTTTTATAAGAAAGTCCACTCTTGAAATTTGTACTGATAAATAAATTATGATATGCCTGAATCACAGCGAGAAATGTCACTACATGAATGTCCACCCATCCACCTTCTCCGTACGAATAAAAATACAACAATTGAATTCTCTCTCTCTCAAAATTCACGCTACATGAAATTCATATTGAATTTTATCGTATTATAGTCCGCGGTCCCAAATATTACAGTGCAAGAAATCCGTTTCATGAATTAGAACAATGAAAACGTAAGTTGTAAATGAGTAAATAATAGATAGTAATGTTCATACAAATAATTGGTACTATTAACTGAATTCTCCTACAATATTGTAAAAGATAATTCAGATCACTTATTGATGACTAAAATATTGTGCATAATTGGTGAACTCATAGATGTAATTTGAAAAACTCATTCATGAATAATATTTAGTCTCTTTCTTCCATAGTGTTGAAGTTACTACAAGAAGAAGTTCTCGCGAAATAAATTAGAAATAAATCGAAACTATAAAAGCTATACGTTCATCCATCTCCCAGCATCATCATCATCAGTTTCGCTACCCTCGCACCGCACTACCCTCGCACGAGCTTGTGGACATCAATCTCAGCAAAAAAGATTCTCTTTAAGTTTATAACATATATTTACCGTACAAGCGGACAAAATCTAGAAACTTTTGAAAAGAAAGCTCTTAAATGACTGAATAAATTCAAAATGCATATAGACTATTAAAATGGTTGTAATGTGACTAGCATTCACCTGGTATAGATTTGCCAAGCTCGAGGTATTCGAGTACAGAGGGACTGAGAAAGCCAGGGGGCAGAGGAGCGCCGCCTCCAGACGGTGGTCTGGAGGTGGGGCGGTCCCGCTCCTCTAATGACTGGGCCGGATTATCATCTAGGCTGAGAGACGAGGGGGCTCTCGCTCTCTTTCTAGCCGGTCCTTCTTCACCACCTGGAGACATAATGTGAATTAGTTATGAATTTTTCATGAATAAAATATTTCAAGCAATACTATTTTGTTCAGAACGGATACGATTCAGTTGAAAATATCATAATTATATGCTACACGAAAAATCATTAATCTGAATTTCTTCAAGTTAGAACTATATATAGAATGGAAATACAGAAAACTTATTCTTCTTCTATAAATTTCATTACAGTATTGATTGATATGTAATTCATTGTTAATACGAGAACATCATATCAAAACCTTTCGTGAGGTTTTTCAGGAGAAATAGAGAATATACTTCTTGTTCTATTCATTCAATTTCAAATCAATATGAATTCACATTTTAATAAATTCCATATTAATATGAGAGCTATACTTCAAAACCTTCTGCATCAATACATTCCACTCTCGTAGTTGTGAAGGTGATATTGTGCTAGCTATCAATAATTATAATTAAACAAAAATCCCAATTAAATGCTGTAAATCACCTCGAAGACTTTTGCTACTGCAAATATTGACAACAGGGTATACAGCTAGATGGAAATTCGATGAGCGCCACTATACAAAAATTCCCAGGCTGACATAATTGTTGTATAGTAGCGCTCATCGAATTTTCATCTAGCTGTTTACCCTGTTGTCGATATTTGCAGTAGCAGAAGTCTTTGGGGTGATTTACAGCATTTAATTGGGATTTTCGTTTAATTATAATTATTCATTGATTAAAATTTGAACAAATGCAACTTCCGATTTATTTCCATCTCAAGCTATCAATATTATAGAGTAAACATACCGTTAAATACTGTATGTATATACTGTAGATACAGTTAGATACTGTATCATTGCCTCTTTACATACTGAATAAAAAGTCTAGTTGAAGTCCAAACACAAATTTGAATCTTGTACGATATCTAGTATTTTTATTCAGTATTAATACATTCATGTTAATATTGTGAGAGCATCACATTAAAACCTTTCGTGAGACTTCTGAGGAAGTAGTTGGAGGGAGATAAAAAATGTAAAAATACTACCAGAAGACAGCGATAACAGGATGCAATGAACATTTTTAATACTAGAATAGGTGATAGAAGATGAATAAACTGAGAGGAAATGAATAGTATGGTAATTCAGAGAGATAGGCATACAGGTAAACAATTTGAAGGATGAAATAGAAAATAATGTGGAGTTAGCAAGAATGGCACAGCAAGTTTTAACCTACATCCTAAAATCCTCTTAGGATGAATATAAGGTACAAGTAACAATTGTACAAGTAACATTTATTTCAAAAGTTTAAAGTATTCTCTCATTATATCATCCAATCTCATGAACAGTGTTAGGCCTATAATAGCGTGGGGTGTTGCAATTCAATTCCTATTCAAATCATGTTTTGTTTCGAATGTTTAATATGGTAATAAGAAGTGTATCACGGAATGGCACAGCGACCAGCGAGGTCTATGCTCTCATTTCTGTGGACTATGTTGTGCTCTATTATGCAGATTATGTTTAAAGGTCACAGCTGGGTCTGTCACCTCGCCTTGACGACACCTCATTCTTGGTAAACGTTCAAGTCTTTCAGTTCTCTAGCATTTTGACCTCGTCGAAAACTTCTTGTTCATCCTTTCACTTTTCATTTCCTGCTGATTTTCCTCTTCTAGTTTTCATCACTTTTCCACTACTTTTTTTCGCCAAATTTTCTTCGCACTCCTCCATGTCTTTAACCTTTTCATCTTTTACTTTTTTCCATTCTTTCCTTTCTCTCACTTTACTCGTAGTTATCAATCTTTTCGTTTGAACTATTTTGACGACACTACCGTCTAATTTTTGAATTTTTTTTCAAATACTAGGCCTACTGGAGGGTTTGGGGGTGCCCCCAAGCATAGTTTTTTTAAAATAGCTTATTGAAATGGTGATTTTTGAAGAATATTTTACTTCAAATCCTCTTATTCGGCAGTGGTGAATAAGTGGGTTTTACTGATAAAAATTTACAAAAACCAGCGTAAAAACAGCATTTGTTGTATTGTTTGTTTTTATTACCGCAGCCATAATTTGAATCTTCAATATTTTTTTCCGGGGGACATAGCATATACCAAGAAACATTGGGGGACGCGTCCCCCGTGTCCCCCCCAGGTTGTACGCTTATGTTTTGAATAATAATTATTGAAAACTAGCACTCGCGTGTGAAAAGCGTTCTGGATTTTATTAAAATCAATTTTCAACACTCGATTTAAAAAAATCCGTAAGCGCACCACACGTGAGTACTAGTTTTTAATACCTATTATTCAAAAATTATAATGTAGTGTCGTCAAAATAGTTCAAAACGAATTATTAACTTGCAGTTCGTCATGGATAGTGAAATAGATGAGTTCATGTTTGAACAAGTTTAAAGTTTGAACAAGTTAAGTTAAGTTTTGTTCAAGTTCATGTTTGAATTTTTCCCTCTCGTCTCATTTTGCTTCCGTCTAATAGTAGTCCTTAACTTCTCCTTCTAGGTTTTTTTTCATAATCTTCTTCTTTTCTACTGCAACATTGTAATCACATTTTATTCCATCTTGTCAAACCCCTACTATTTTGTCTTTCAAAACTACTTCTCTTTTTATTTTCAAAATATTTACTTCTCTTAAATCATTGTCACCAACGTTTTTCTCAAACTCTTCTTTTGCCTTCCTTCTCTGTTCAATCTGCTATTTCCAAACCGCTTTTCTTCTTCTTTTTCTCTCTTTAGATGCGTACAGACTTGAGCGCTACGAATACGCGCATTTCACTTTTCATCAGCTGATGCTACGCTTATATATCTGTATCTTACTGTTTCTGTACAAATACAGATATTATCAGCTGATGTAAAGTGAAATGCGCGTGTTCGTGGCGCTTAAGTCTGTACGCAGCGTTATACTCCAATATTTTAATTCATAATCCTTCTATCTCAAATTTTACTAGACTTATCACTCCTCTTCCTCATGCTCTTCTTTCTCTGTTCCCACATCTACTTTTCCCCTCTTTAAATTTCCCTTGATAACATCTGTCACGTGGTATTTTAGCACCACAAAATATTTGTGAAATGAACTATTGAGCTTCAATAGAATTATAAAATAGAAAGGAAAGATAGCCTAGTCAAAGTACCACTCAAGTAAAATCGAATGTTATTGGTGATAAAGAGTATCATATTATCTAAAGCGATAAGAGAGCCATGCAAATTGTAATTCAACAATAATGAGAATTCATTGGCAGAATTAAAATTATAAAGCGGCTTATTATAATTGGCAGATCATAAAAAATAAAAGTTTGCATGTACATTTGAGGTTAGAATTCTTTGTTTTTGTTTTAAATGAATCAATCGATCTAGGATAAATCGACAGCTCTTTGAATCGATACCTAATGAAACAGCTGATTGCTCGATCAACCAGTATAAATCTATATATAAAAGCGAAATGGCACTCACTCACTGACTGACTCACTCACTCACTCACTCACTCACTCGCATAACTAAAATCTACCGGACCAAAAACGTTCAAATTTGGTAGGTATGTTCAGTTGGCTCTTTAGAGGCGCACTAAGAAATCTTTTGGCAATATTTTAACTCTAAGGGTTGTTTTTAAGGGTTTAAAGTTCGTCTTTTAGCATGTATATTCTTCTTCTCCCAATCTCTTAATTATAATTGAAATTTCCATATCATATGTTACTATAGAACTATAATCTAGATAGAGTACCTCTTCGAAACAGTTGTTAACTGGCAACTAAATTAATAATTTTGTCAGGTTGGCATTAAGTTGAGTTGACTTTGTTAGGTTGGCACCAAGTTGAAGATTTAAATGCATTTATCGCGGGAAAATTGATTGGGCACTGCTACTTCAATCTTGGGAATATTATATTACTAGCCGTCAGGCTCGCTCCGCTCGCCATATCCGTTTAGCCAGACGTTTAGTCTGGACCCCCGACTGGATTGTTCTAACATATGATAAAAATGCTCAATGAAAAATGCAGGCGAGCGAAGCGAGCCTGCTGATCTTATTCTTGGACGAACCAGTCGGGGGTCCAGGGGGCGGAGCCCCCTGGCTAGACGGATATGGCGAGCGAAGCGAGCCTGACGGCTAGTTGAATTATAAAGTTTACTCACAAAATATATATTATATACACTAGGGAAGGTTTATGTAATAGATAAGGAAAACTATTATTGCTGCATGAGTATTGATTGCAATCTAAAAAAGTATAAAAACCAAGAGTACACAAAGCTCATATAAAAAATTAAATGTACATTGCTTTATAGTATCGTATATCGAGATTTATTTATTGGAATAATCTAAGACAATCACTCCATTTATTTATATAAAAACTTTTTATTTATCTTTCTATAACAAAGTTGGAGAAACCCTGAATCTGAAGTAACCAATTGCATTGAGTCTTACTAAAATTAGAAAGCCAATCAGAAGGAAGCTTACAAATCGTTCAAGGAAGAGATGAAATTTTTCTGAAAATCATTTCTCCTTGGCTTGTGATCCCGATCTGTGAGGATGCACATGGAGATTAGGGTCCTTACTTTCTATTAAATTTTAAAATCATCAAGCCAATCCCTTTTTTAAATGTAAAATATTTGTAATTAATGTTTGATTATCTGTGAACTCAGTGTTGCTAAAGAGTTCTTAATTGTAATCTGTTCCCATAAATATATTTTTAATACTGAGAGAAATTTATAAGAGATCTGGACCACGCGCGAGCCCCAGCAGAGATGAAAAGGACCTGCATAATTAATTATTGGAAATAGTTAATTCACTCTACAAGACCTTCAAGAACATCATTACCGTGAGTGTTAGTTCTAATGAGCTCATTAGCCGGCTTTTAATAGTGAATTGGGGAATTGATCGAAGCACTATATAAATTAATTCAAGTTTAAAAATTCGCAACGTGTTGAGTGCTATCATATAGTCTATAAGAACGTTTTATGAATTTATTTATTTATATAGGAAGCTTACTTCCATGCACAGCACAAACTCATAAAATCCTGAGATCATTGAATTGTTAATTTTATTAATTATTATTTGCTCATTGATTAAATCATGTCATGTTAAATCTACAGACCGAACAGGTTTTAAATTGTAGAATTCTGAATTAACTTGAAGTCCATGTATCAGTATTAAATACAAATTTATAATTTTTAAAGCTCACAACGGTGAATGCTATTAAGCCTTGTGATAATTATTCAAATTATAGATAAGAATTTATTTAAAGAAAATTATAGATATAAGAATATTTTATATATATTATTTTATGGGAATATATTTATGTTTTATGTCAGCATACAAAATCATAGAAGTTTTTTATTATATCCTAATTCATCTCGTGATATACAGTTTGAGCTGTCTTGGTACCAAGAAAAAATATTCTGCAGCACATAAAATTAGTGAATCAATTAATATTGATCTTATTAAGAGCATTCATTACTTATCATCCTTTGATGATAGTCATACTAGTCCGCCAGAAAAATCATATTGATAATTATATTAATAAGGTTCCAGTTATATCATATAAGGATCCAGAGAACTTCAAGAACTGGCGTTGTAAGTTCTAAGGAATTTCGGAAGGATAAATGGTGAATACCTGTATTCATGACAAGCGTTTTAAAAATCAACTAGAAAAAACCATAGTTGGTCTTCATTATTCTCAATTGGATACATGGTTACTGGTAATCAGTCATCAACTGTCTTTTTGATTTCCTTATTGGTATTCTTCCAGAACTTCACGGAAGCAGCGGTAAGAATTATGAATCACCAATCGTTGAACCTTGTGGTGATTAATTATATTTGGAAAATTCATGCATCTACCACTGAGCTAGAGCTGCGGTTTGAACCCAGCAATTTTGTGAGCCGGACGGCCTTAACTTTTTGCGAATTTATTTGCAAAATAGGGATTTTAGCAACCGCTCTTATAAATATCAAAATACCACACCACATATGAATGGTTGACAATCCACACCTTTACACATCCAATAATGTATTCATCCTTCTCCAATACCACTGATTTCTCACACCTACTCCACTTCATTCCTTCTACTTTTTCATTCATGTTTGAATTTCCATGCATGAATCTGTACAAGATATGATGACCCTGCTGTTACAAATGAAGCGAGGCCTTCATAGTTACATTTGTCGCTTTTTAATCTTATACAATGCCGCCCACTACATTGCATACCGAATGCATAAAGTATTCAAAACTACAGATTCACCAATAGATTCTATACTCATATTTTATTAGAATTTATCAGAGATTGACAATGGTGTAACAACCGAAACCGGTCTTTCTAACTTTCAATAAAATCTGTAATTTTTGACAATTTCTTAGTCTTTTCATTTCATATTTATTACTGTACTTTTCAATTATACTACACTATCAACTCATCAACATGATTGAATATATAATAAACATATCCAACATTATGGTACATATCTCATGTACCTTGAAGTAGGCTACATCGACCATAGACTAAGTGGTATATTCTAACAAAGCTATATCGATTCATATGAAAAAGTATGCAGTTTGAATGTAGGTGCCTCTAGCCACCAAAATATAATAGCCTATTCAGTAATCTATTACAAATGACTTGAAATACGACCAAGCCACGGGCTGCAAAACATTTGAATACTCCAAGCTCAAAGCGCTAGACGGACAAAGTTAATCAGTTTTGGAATGTTCAAGGCAAGACAGTGTTAGTACATAATAAAGCATTGTTCTATATTGTAGACGTCGCCCACTCAAATTAAAAACAACAAAAGTGCGTGCACACGTGACACGTGTTACACGTGCAGGAGTTATGACCACAGTATACATATTCTATATATACATATCTATTCTGTGTTATGACATTAGGTCGAAATGAAATGTGTACCCAGACCCAGACGTGTAGTGGAATCCACGGTATAATAGCAATAGCAGTATTCGATTAACATTGGTGTTGTTATCCTTGTCTATCATACGTCAAAGCAGATAGCGCTATCCCTTTCTATCTTCGCAATGTTGCCAGATCGTTTTTCAACAATGTAGTAAAAGAATGGCAGTATTTGATTAACATTGGTGATGTTATCCTTGTCTATCATACGAAAAAGCAGATAGCGCTATCCCTTTCTATCTTCGCAATGTTGCCAGATCGTTTTTAAACAATGTAGAAATATTTAATTCATAATTATCCAATATCAGTAATGAAATTTATTATTGAATAATTGAAAAACTTATTTTCATTACGAATAAAATATAATTGATTATTTTAAAAAGGAATGAACAATAATTAGTATCACATCAGATTATACTGATATCAGATATATTTTATGGAGAACAGTGGCAAGGCAAAGAATCGGCAACGCTGTTCACCTATCTTCCACAACTGCCATTATTGACCGAGCGAAGTGAGGTCTAAGATTCAAGTCGACGGTTTGGCATTTCTCTAAATGTTTATATTATGTTGCGCATTTACTGTGAAACGCGGTAATAGATTTTCATAAAATTTGACAGGTATGTTCCTTTTTAAATTGCGCGTCGACGTATAAACAAGGTTTTTTGGAAATTTTGCATTTCAAGGATAATATAAAAGGAAAAAGGAACCTCCTTCATACGTCAATATTAGAGTAAAAATCAGACTATAGAATTATTAATCATAAATCAGCTGACAAGTGATTACACAGATGTGTGGAGAAGCCAGTCTATTTCTGTAGTTCCATAATATAAGGTCTATAGTTTCAATCAGGTACTTGTGGATGAGAATACTGTGTCTAGTGGACTATAATCATAGAGAAACCATAGCCTAAGTAGATATCCCATGGTATAGGGAATTTATGTCGCAACTTTTACTGTTATATCAAGCCGATCACTGTCGATTATTGTCGATTTTAACTGTTTTGTTGGGGTGATAGTGTATGAACGGCACAATTTGATAGACAACCAGCGTCACACAGCTGCATAGGAAAGAACTACGTGAACTATCGGCTTGGGATAACAGTAAAAGCTGCGACATAAACGCCCAATACCATGGGATATCTACTTATGCTATCGTTTCTCTATGCTATAATACTACCCGTTCAAAAACATCGAACATCTTGAAAATGTATCTTTCCAGAAACGTTGTAGCCATCGACAGTTGCAGCCAGACCTGATAACAGCGCTCACACTCACATTCCGGGACGACACGTCACGGTACGAAAGGACAGAAAGCTCTATGTTTATTTAGGATTTCTTCTAGACATTTTGAATAGATAAATTATTTATTAATTTTTGAGAAAACATAACAACAGGCCAATGTAACTTACTGAGCGCGAGGTCCACTGTTCACAGAGCCACTAGTAACGTGGACCTCACTAAAGTGGCCCTTGGTTGTCTCTATCTTGAACTGCAATCTGAATGCCAGCTCTATAATAGCCTGCATTAGCCAGAACTCAGTACACTCTATACCTTCACCAACTTGCTTAGCCTATGACCTTAATGCTGGATAGACAGTTGCGTGGTTTTATTTTTTTTCAGTACACCGCTTAAATTGTGTGAGCTTTTGCAACTCTACAGATGGTTGTCTACAGGGACGGCTCCATTACGTCACAGTATCGCAGATTTGGTGTTGTATTTGCATTGAAACCATTGATGAGTTTCGACTTTAGGTAGCAAATTCGTCATCGTAATTGCACCTAGATAAGAGGATGTTGTATATTAATATTAAATAACTGTTATCTGGAATGAATTTTTAAATTCTGTGATTAAAAAAACTGTATTCAATTTATTTGCCATACAATTACAATCTGGTAGACAAAGTGCAGGGAAGTAGGCTATAAATAAATGCATGAACATATTAGTGCTATGACTAGTAGTTCTGTGAACAGTAGACCTCGAGCTTAGTAAGTTACATTGGCCTGTTGTTATGCTTTCTCAAAAATTAATAAATAATTTATTAATTTAAAATGTCTAGAAAAAATCTTAAATAAACATAGAGCTTTCTGTCCTATCGTAACGTGACGTGTCGTCCCGGAATGTGAGTGTGAGCGCTGTTATCAGGTCTGGCTGCCGTCGATACGCCAATCCAATCAACACAACATTCAGTGTTGTCATGTTCGCGAAAAATCGGTGTGTTGAAATTAACAAAATGAACTACCATTATGCTGATCTCCTACAAACTTCATTTCTCACTTTTCATGTTCGCAAAAAATCGGTGTGTTGAAATTAACAAAATAAACTACCATAATGATGATTTCCTACAATCTTCATTTCTCACTTTTCATGATTTTAGAAATCAATCTCTTTTCAATAATATTTGTTGCAATTTTAATCATGAGATTAGAAAAGAAAAATGTAAAAAAAATGTTTCCTATCAATAACTCCATACTAGAATCATGGCCTCAGCTTATGGAAAGACAAAGTTAGTAGACAACTACTGTCTACTAACGTTTATGAACGTGTAGTATTATAGTCCACTAGATAGCTGATTTATGATGAATAATTCTATATTCTGATTTTTACGGTAATATTGGTGTTCGAAGGAAACTCCTTTTCCTTTTGTATTATCCTT
>NW_024091641.1:0-19453 GCF_014356525.2 Nilaparvata lugens
TGCGGGTGTACCAGCTCCTGGTGCGTTCCGGTATCTGCGGATGATCTTCACGACGCGTGACCAGCTCTATTCGCGGTATCTGCGAGGGGATCCGAGCTTCCCCTGTGGTGGCGGCGGATCTGCTCTCGGCTTCGGTTCGGCCCCCCGCTCTTCGGCTGTTGACCTGGCGCCATATTACTTTGATGATGTCACTCGAGTTGTGAAATGTTTGAGCAACTCGGTTAGTAAGACATTTATGGTATGACCAGTGCTACTATTAGGATGTATTAGCTCTTATTGTTTTCTCCCCTGACTGTTTGTATTAATCTGTGTTTCCAGCAGTCGTATTCCTTCTCAACTTAAAATTTCTAAGACAGTGCCTGTCTTTAAGAAGGGTGATAGAGTCTACTAACTATAGGCCTATCTCCATCCTGCCTATTATATCGAGATTTTTGAAATTCTTATTGCTGAGCAACTCCTTGCTTATTGTGACCAGTGCGGCCTGTTTGCGACCACCCAGTTTGGTTTCAGGAAAAATAGATCCACACTGATGCAGTAGATTTCCTCTTTCCAAGATATTGATTGCTTTGAGGCACGTGGACTTGCTGGGCTCACCTTGGTGATCTCAGCAAGGCCTTTGATACATGGATCATGCTATTCTCGTGGACAAGCTTAGGCATTATGGTGTGGGACCGTCTCCTCTCAAACTGATTCAGGCCTACCTGGGGGTCGCAGACAGGCGGTGCTGGCTAATGGAGTTCTCTCTGAGATCAGGGATTGTTGACTGTGGAGTGCCTCAGGGCTCTGTCCTGGGGCCTCTGTTGTTTCTTATTTCAGTTAACGATATAGCTCAGGTGGATGGCAGGTGTGTTGTCTGTTATGCGGACGACACCACCCTTCAATGCTGGTCGTGATGGGAGTACTGAGGGCAGCTATGGTGGAGACTGCAGCATTTGCATCGGACTGGTTCTCTGCCAATCGCTTCCTCCTCAAAAGACAAACTCAGTCTATTGTGTTCAGTCTCAGAATGGGAATGAATACAATTTTGCGCCTGTCAAACTGTTAGGGTTTACCCTTGACAGGAAGCTCTCATGGGGCGAGCACATTGAGACAGTGTTTGCGCCAGGTTGAGCAGAGTGGTTTTCCTGCTGAGGGGTCTCAAACACAGTGTGCCACCTCATTATCTTAAAATGTGCTATTTTGGCTTTTTTCAGAGCGTGATTTTATATGGCCTCCCCCTCTGGGGTGGAGCCACAGATGTCGCCCGAGTCCTTCGTCTCCAGAAGAGGGCCCTGAGGATTATTTGTGGGGCTGGTAGATTAGCCCACTGTCGCCCACTCTTTATCAAAGAGAGGATCCTCACCGTCTTCTCCCTCTATGTTCTCCATACCCTTTGCAGAACACATGCGAACGTGGGGTTGCTCGTGACCCGACAGAGCTTCCACCCATATGAGACTAGGGGTAGACTCAGGCTGGATTTACCCTACCAGAGGCTGAGCAGAACTCGGACTGGTCTGGCTCATATGTCTATCAGCCTCTATAATAGGCTGCCTCTGTGTGGCCAGGGATCTGCCTGCGGTGCGGTTTCGAGGGGCTCTGAGGAGCCTGCTGACGGATCACCCTCTGTACTCACTCCGTGAGTTCTGTATGTGGAGAGCAGTGTGGTGAGTGCCTATTTTCGTATTTGATTTCTGCCTCTGTGCAGTTGTTTTTTTACATTTTGACGTGTCCCAGTGGGCTTCACTTTAGTGATCCCTTTTATGGACTTATTTAAATAAATACTAAATACTAAAAATATCAGTACCGCTTGAGCGATTAGATTATGCTTCTGTGTCTTCAATTGTCTATAAAACTATTCATACATAATTCTTATATACAAAACATTCTATATGATGAATAATTTTTTTAATAGTAAACAAGAACCGCTAACCAACTTACCCATTCCCAATCCATTCATGAAATTCAATGTTCCCTATAGTCGTGTCTGCTTTAAAATTTGGAAACAAATCTCCTAAAAGTACAACCATTTTGAAATAAAGTTTGTAAACAATAAATAGCTTATTATTAAACAGTAATTTATTAATATTGCTTGATTACTGATTGTTAATAACCACAAAACCGCTTACCGCATTCACAAGCAAAAGCAACGTGCAACAATTATTCCAACAGCTGCTTCAATGCTTTGCTGTTTCTGTTGTTGCCAACTTGACGTGCAGCTGATCTATACAAAAATAATCCATTTGAAGTTGTATTTATTTAAAACCAATAGATCTATTTGGTATTTGAAAAAGTATATATTTAATAATGATCATTATTATATTCATTTCATATTAAAACCCAAATCTATGACTCAATAAAGATGTATTATTTATGCTTTTTAATTCCAACAACCAACTGATTCCAACCTGATTTCATCACTATTTTCATCTTGTTTCTTGACAGATGACAGATGTTCATGTTCATGTTTGTTGAACAAGGTAGCCTAATAAATTCGGTGTGTAAATGAATTTAACCTGATTTGTATTCACGTTTTTGGCTTTACTTTATAAATTATATTGTCAATGACTTTTTATCATTCTGCTTCATTGTTGTGTTGTAACTCTGGCTACTATTTTATTCCGTTTTGGTTACATTCTATTGATTGTGTTTAATACACACACTTCTTTTAGACTTATGTAAGTTGGGAAATGTGCTATGAGAGAATTTGAAATGGAGACTGAAGTACCCGACTTTAGTTTTTGGATCTTTCTTGCCAGTGTAAGTATTCAATATAAAATATTATTAAGACTACTGCTTAAGTCTCTTGTGATTCTAGTCTTAAAAATTTTGTAAAATTATTTGTTGAGTAAAATTTGTTACAGATTGTGTGCTTTATGACTACAATTTTACTGTTGTTTCTAGCTATAAAGGTAGGCTTAACTATTTAAAACACAATCATATATTTTAATGTCTTTTTCTAGTTCAATTTATTAAACAGCGATTACACCAGAGTTGTCAACTGGTGTTTCAACAAATTCCGGCAATTGGTTGCCAATTACTACCGTTCAAAAACATCGAACATCTTAAAATGTATCTTTCAATCAACGTTGTAGACAGTTGCAGCCAGACCTGATAACAGCGCTCACACTCACATTCCGGGACGACACGTCACGGTACGATATAGGACAGAAAGCTCTATGTTTATTTAGGTTTTTTCTAGACATTTTTAATAAATTATTTATTAATTTTTGAGAAAACATAACAAAGGTCAATGTAATCACTGAGCGCGAGGTCTACTGTTCACAGAACTACTAGTGTAATGAAATTTATCATAAATTCATATCCAAGATGAATATAAGATCGTGGGAACATAAAAAACAAGTGTAAATAAAGTAGAATATGGTGAGTTTTTATTGCGCTTCAATGATCATTATATTATCAACGCTAGTCTCCACCTCACACTAGAGGTCAATAAGCTGATAACGCATATGGTGTGATCTTTCAAGAGCTCTCCATGCTATCAGGAAAAAAAAGTGATTAATCATTGGAAGATTCAACGTATTTCCGTGCTCAAGTATGTCTGTATTGATGAATTTCTTTTCAAACAGAATAGCCGCGTTTGTTAATAATCAGTTATTAATGAATATGATAGAAGTTGATCTACGAATTAATCATGAGTCATTCTTATGTACACATATGAATTCATTCTTATGTTACACATATGAATGGTAAAGATGCATTTTCAATTCAATTTATTCACAAAACAGTACAATGTTTAGTTAGTTTAGTCAAGCAAGTCAATGAGAAACTTGTTGATTTATATTAAACTTGTCAGAAAAATATTGTCTACAAGTAGTTTTATACAAGCAAATTGTAAATTATTTTCTGTAATAAACAGATAGCTGTTAGAGTTCAAATTTAGAGCTTGCCGAGAGAGAGTAGTCTGTGTGAACTTGTAGAGGAGGCCATTTTTTGGCAACTTTCTCAGTGTTTCTCACACATAGTGGGAAACAAAAAAATTGTTGAAAAAAGGTTTTTACAAGTTGACCACGAAATGATGCTGAGAAGCTCAGCATCATTTCGTGGTCAACTTGTAAAAACCTTTTTTTCAACAATTTTGTTTCCCACATGTGTGAGAAACATGAGAAAGTTGCCAAAAATGGCCTCCTCTACAAGTTCACACAGACTACTCTCTCTCGGCAAGCTCTAAATTTGAACTCTAACAGCTATCTGTTTATTACAGAAAATAATTTACAATTTGCTTGTATAAAACTACTTGTAGACAATATTTTTCTGACAAGTTTAATATAAATCAACAAGTTTCTCATTGACTTGCTTGACTAAACTAACTAAACATTGTACTGTTTTGTGAATAAATTGAATTGAAAATGCATCTTTACCATTCATATGTGTAACATAAGAATGAATTCATATGTGTAACATAAGAATGACTCATGATTAATTCGTAGATCAACTTCTATCATATTCAATTAATAACTGATTATTAACAAACGCGGCTATTCTGTTTGAAAATAGAAATTCATCAATACAGACATACTTGAGCACGGAAATACGTTGAATCTTCCAATGATTAATCACTATTTTTTTCCTGATAGCATGGAGAGCTCTTGAAAGATCACACCATATGCGTTATCAGCATTATTGACCTCTAGTGTGGAGGTGGAGACTAGCGTTGATAATATAATGATCATTGAAGCGCAAATAAAAACTCACCATATTCTACTTTATTTACACTTGTTTTTTATGTTCCCACGATCTTATATTCATCTTGGATATGAATTTATGATAAATTTCATTACACTAGTAGTTCTGTGAACAGTAGACCTCGCGCTCAGTGAGTTACATTGACCTGTTGTTATGTTTTCTCAAAAATTAATAAATAATTTATGAATTAAAAATGTCTAGAAAAAAATCCTAAATAAACATAGAGCTTTCTGTCCTATATCGTACCGTGACGTGTCGTCCCGGAATGTGAGTGTGAGCGCTGTTATCAGGTCTGGCTGCAACTGTCTACAACGTTGATTGAAAGATACATTTTAAGATGTTCGATGTTTTTGAACGGGTAGTATTTGTCAACTGTCTACTAACGTTAATGGAAGATACATTTTCAAGATGTTCGATGTTTTTGAACGGGTAGTATTATAGTCCACTAGACAGCTGATTTATGATGAATAATTCTATAGTCTGATATTTACGGTAATATTGGCGTATGAAGGAGGCTCCTTTTTCCTTTTATATTATCCTTGAAATGAAAAATTTCCAAAAACCTTGTATATACGTCGACGCGCAATTTAAAAAGGAACATACCTGTCAAATTTCATAAAAATCTATTACAGCGTTTCGCCGTAAATGCGCAACATGAAAACATTCAAACATTAAGAGAAATGCCAAACCGTCAACTTTAATCTTAGACCTCACTTCGCTCGGTCAATTAATAAATAAGTAGATTTTCCTTCAAAATAAGAAGCTAGTGAGCTAGTTCAAAAAATTAACATTTTTGTATTGTATTGTATTTTTTTAATTTTTGCAGATTGATTGGCGTGATCCCTGGCTGATAGGATTGATCGGATTTCATATTATCATAACATTGATGGCCATCCTGACTAGGAATCATGGCAATTTTCAAGTTGTTCTTTTCTTGACACTCTGTAAGTTCATAAAATTTTTTATTAATTCCGATTTTATTAAGTTTTTGCTGAGAGTTTGTGCTCATTTCTATAAGACTTGAAGATTTTTTATTAATAATGGGAGTGATGAACTTGTTGATGATCAAAAATCAAGTTTAATTATGAAAAAAGGATACAATCTTTGATGGTAGACGAACTCACTTCAGACAGACCTTCAGTTTGAGATGATTTAATATAAAATTAATATCCTTCATAATCTATAGTGAGGTCCACGTTATAATGGCAGTGGAGTAGATTAGATTAGATTTCTTTATTTATGTATGTTACAATATTCACTGGCTTATACACTAATTTACATTAATGACGATAATGCTAGTTGTTCAACGAATTTCACAAAGTATAAGTAATTAATCAATGAGAATGAATATAGAAATGCAATTAGAATAACGATAATATAATAATGTGATGTAAGTTCATAAATCGGCGGGGTTTCAACAGATAATTGTCGATTCTTTAAGAAGGATATAAAATATCCTTCCCATTAACACACGACCGGGCGAGAGATAGGGGAAAAACGTTGCCGATTCTCTGTCTTGTCAATGCTGAAATTTCATAATTAAGATGAATTATTTCCTTAATTATTAATTCTACATTGTTCAAAGATAATCTGGTAACAGAGCGAAGCGAGAAAGAGATAGCGCTATTCGCTTTGTTGAATGATAGACAAGGATAGCAATACCATTGCTAATCAAACACTGCCATTATAATGTGAACCTCACTATAGACGAACTCACTTCAGACCTCCAGTTTGAGATGATTTAATATAAAATTATTATCCTTCATATAATCTAGTTGATTCTATCTACTCGAAAAATAATAAAGCCAATATCGGGGACCGAGCTTCGCTCTGGAGTACAAAAGCATAAAAAAATTATTACGAAAGAAGAAATTATAATAGCATTCATAAAGAATTGTTCTATCTAATCACAGTAAATTTAGATTAATTCCCAGGGAATGCAAAAATTTCCCTCACAAAGGCCCAGTTGCACAAAAGCCGGTTAAATTTTAATCCTGATTAACTTCACGTGAACCAAATCAGAGAAGACCATTTCAAAAAGATGGATATACTGGAATTAATCAGGATTGATAATAACCCGGCTTTTTTGCAACCGGCACTAAGTACCTGATTGAATGATTACAAAAGTTCAACAGCTGAGTCATAATTTTGACACAGTCCCACACACATGAACTCGCTCACTCACTTCCATCACCACACACGACGAAATAATTATTTATTTATTTATTAGAACAGTCACAACACGATATTTGGAAAGAGAAACAGGCAATTGCCCAAAACTTCTTCAATTCCTTGATTTTGGCACATAAATAGTCCAAAGTGAGGTTAAGTTTAAAATTTCTGTTTTCACCAAAGATTAACACTCAGAGATACGTATTCGAGATATGACTGATGAATTATCAGCTGTTTTTCCAAGGATGAATAATAATTATCTTTCAATGTCCTTCAGCGAATTTTCCCAGGGATGAGACCCAGTGCAATCGAATCTTTATATTATAAACCTACTATGTTCTGAATTTCGTGAGAATCGTTAGAGCCGTTTTCGAGATCCGGTGAAATACAAACATAAAAACCACGGTATTTAGATGAAAACGGTAGGGGCCACGAAATGTGTGCGCAGTGGCCAGCCAGCTACATTGCGTCATCGCCACCAACCGAGGTTTTTAACACCTATCGGCAATTTATGAAACTTATTTTTGTTAAAAACAGATGATTGGATATAAAATGACGTCAGCTACACCGGAAATTTAGCACAAACATGCGCGTGACACCTGCCGTCTTCTTCTATATACCGTGATAATAACATCTAAACATATGAACATAAAAACAGAAGTTGTTCGTTTAATAGTATAGGATATCAGTTTTATTTTATTCAAGTCATGATTAATGAATGTAGAAGAACTTAGAAGAAGAATTTAGAAGAACGTAATTGGAAACATTTACTTTTCAACTTGTTTAAACAGTGACAATTGCATAACATGTATGTAATTGGTCTACTGAAGGATTAATAACATGTAATTCAACCAGCTGTCCTTGAAATGTTTTGTGAATCTGAAGCTACATACATACTTCTGGCGTGGGATGTTATAAATCAGTCCTTTGTATTCGTTTAATAATTTTCTCGTCACAAAAACTTGATAGGCTTATTCAATTGTGATTTTTTTTTTTGGAAAAAAGTAGGGTACCGTATGTGAGTTACTATAGGGAGATCCACGTTTTAATGGCAGTCTGTAATAAACATCGCTGTTGCTATCCTTGTCTATCATTCGACAAAGCAGATAGCGCTACCTTTTTAGCTCCGCAACGGTGCCAGATGGGTTTTCAACAATGTAGAAATATAAATATAATTAACAATTTATTAAATCTCTATTATGAAAATTTATTATTCAATCATTGAAAAATATATTTTCCTCCACCTACTGTCTAAAGTGCTTACTTTACTCCCGGGATAATACTAAAGTGTCACTTTTTCGGTCTCGGGAGGAAAAACAGGAAAACTCCCTCGGGAGGAAAAGTAACTCCATTTAAATAACATGGGAAGCATCTCTATTTTAAAAACGTACATTTGAAATAGGTTAGAAGGTCTAAGCTCAGATGAGGAAGCATATAGAGTAGTCATTAAACTAACTAAATTCAATACCTCAACCAGACATTTGATCAATATATGAAATTTATGTTTGTATGCTAAAATTATCACAAACTTCAAATCACTGTACTAAAAAAATGTTAAAATTTTTTTTATTCCATGTTATTCAAAATACCAGCCAACGAATATTCCTCATTAACTAATCAAATTTGAAACGGGAACTTCATCATAGCTGTAGTTGTGGCGGCCATTGTTGTTACAACTTTTGCCGACAATAGCGCATAGCGCTGTCGGCGGAGAACTTTGATTACAAGCCAGCTGTTTCTGTTTCATTTTTAGATTATGTTGTAACACATTGTTTGGTCAAGTACGTTTTTAAAAATTATTCTATTTGCAGTTTTTATAAAAATGTAGGTAGAGGAAAAATGTTGTGTATATCACGAGTGAAAAATGCTTTTTCTCCCTCAGGGAGAAAAAACAGTACTTTTCACTCTAGATATACAAATAACTACCTATTTCTTGAAGAATAAAATATAATTATCTTAAACAAGAATGAACAGTTGATAAATAGATCAGATAACGGGTACTAGCTATCCCCTATATAAGGCAGTGCAAGGCAGAGAATCGGCAACGCTTTTCTCCTATCTTTCTTCTCTGCCATTATAACGTGGACCTCACTATAATATAGCCTACTACTTCATTAATAGTTTCCATTATAACAGAAAGTTTCCTATCGTTAGCAGAGTTTTTTCTGTAAATCTAGTGATTCCAGAGCCCTAACTAGATAATTATTTTCTCATCAACCTGTCAATGCTTGAAACGAATTTCTTGTAGAACTATAATTTATTTGTGTCTATTAAATAGTGCGAATTGTCTATTAATTAGTAATGCTATTTGACAGTGTCGTTGATTTTATCACGGTTACGAATTGAATTGATATTTCAAATTAGAATGAAACACTCTATAGAGAGATTCACTTTTCAAAATCAGCATCTCGGCCCTGTTTCATAAAACTTATAAGTCACGTTGTTATATATTATTAAAATATTAACACATGTAATACAGGAGAATCACCATTCCAATTACATGCTCAATATAGCCGAAAAAATCAGCTGTTCCTATATTACAGGACTTCCAAGTTTTAATGTAACAGGCCCCTGATTAACATTGGTGTTACTATCCTTGTCTGTCATTAGACAAAGCAGATAGTTCAATCCATTTCTAACTAAACACCTTTGCGAAATTGTTTGTTCACTATGAAGAATACCAAAATATATATTCTTTATAATTATGAAATATAATGAACTTCAATTTTTTTTAACATCTTATTACCCATAAAACAAAATACCAAATAAAAACTTACAAAAGAAATATTCTAGATATATAATATTATGCTATTTTACAAATAAATTAAAATTACATGGCACCACCCAGCAAGGCAAAACCTGACCGCTGAGTGAGAGTATCAGCTGTTTAGACATATAAAAATTTATTACTAATAATCAAAGCTACAAAATCGAAGTTAACAATAATTACTAGTAATTATAATATTTGACTGATGTCGAAGAAAAATTTCTGTATCACCCACTTATTTATCTGTTCCATCCTCTGTCTACCCCTATTAGAAGAGATTCTGACAATGCATTTGGCATGATATTTATTATTTTGAGCTAAGATACCCAATTGTCTTCGCACTATTGTCAAATCTGAATAGTATAATATTATAAATGTTATGAGATGTAACTCTCAGGTTATACATAGAAACGTTATTATTCACTGTAAATTCATCCTTCCTCATCCATGCATAAAGAGAAGTTTCTTATATAAATTTGACGTACTGTCATCACTTTAAATTCGGCAAATGTTTTCACTACTAGAAAAAGCCCTAGAAAAAATTATGAAAAATATTTCAATTATTACATCCAATTTTCATTATAATATATCTTTAATTCATATAAAGATATAGGGCCGGTTTCCGAGCTCGGGATTCAGCTAAGTTCTAGACTTTAAACAGCTGGAGTCAGAAAATTGACTTTCCAAAACGGGGCGTAGTCGTTCTTTTTATGATAATCTTTATTTTCTCATTTCTATAATTGGAAACGTTTTCCCTTAACGAAAAGAAACATTTCTAAATAATTCAAAATGGCTGAAACTTTACCTTATTCTCTCTTTATTCTATTTTGTTTTCAATTTTCTAGTTTTTCAAAATTTAATTTAAACGTGGACTGCGACTGCGCCCCGTTTCGGAAACCGGAAACTTTTTAAAGTCTAGAACTTGACTGAATCTCGAGCTCGGAAACCGGCCGGCCCATAGTGTTCAGAATAGTATTGATCATTGTTGAGAAGAATCAACAATCATTATTAGATCAGGTATACCTGTATTAGTTATCTTTTATTCTGACTAGCAGGTAACCCGTGCTCCGCAAGGGTCTACTTTTAAACTTGACAAACAAAGACGTAATGAAATTTATTTTTATTTTTATTTATTTATTGTATAAATTACTATAATCATAATACAATTATGACATTGGAGGTAAAACTAGGCTGAGCCTGTACTATTTCTCTCCAAAAATTTTGATAAAATGTTAATGTTGTCCAAAAGTTAAGGTTATGTAATCACACACTGCTTCGTCACTTGATTTCTGGTCCAGGAATGATGATAAAATTGTGAATTTTGAAGTTTGTTTTTATACTCTAAATGAATTACAAAATGTATCACAATAAATTAAAAACTTTAGAAATATTGCACTTATTTAAAAAATTTGAATACAAAATCAAAAACCTACTATTTGTTATTCACAGCTGAAACCTGAAATCTTGAAGAAATGAAAATAGGCCTATAACCATCCTCGGTTAATTAAGAATGTATATGCAAAATTTCAAGTTTCAAGTCTAGTAGTTCAGACGTGATGATGCGTCAAACTAATTTTCCTATCCCGTCGTGCATAAGCCAGCTCTTTACTTTATATAATTATTATAGATATAGTTAACGACTGCAAGAGATAGGACTGTGGACAGAATAGTGGTGAAACTATGATAGCGCCAGAAGTGTCTCAAACACAATAGTAGGTACTACATGAACTTTTTGAAGTGATTTGAAAAAATGTTAAAACAACAGAACTGAATCCTTATCATTCTACCTTCATTTAAAGAGGCTTTTGTTTGAGCCGAATGGAAATCTATTTATAAAAAAAAAAATAATCTGTGTGTTTGTTTGCTCCCTGTAGACTTGAAAACTACTTGACATAACGGCATGAAACTTGGGATATGTTGTGTGAATATGGGGATGTTTCTGAACAGAAATTTTAATAGGGGGGCTAATAATAATTATTTATTAATCCATTTTACAGACATATGTTTTCGAAATTTTCGGCCAAAGCTAATAATCCTTCCCTTATCATAGTATAGATGATGGAAAAGTGGCAACTATGCTATCAAAAATGTTGATTAATGTTTTTGACAAACTCGGACTAAGAATCATTAACATTAAACAATAAGTTTGAAAAGAAAATTTTCAAAGTTCAGTCCTCATCAACAGTCTAATTTTTCCCAAGACAATATTTACTGTATATTAGTGTGATGTACTTTGATTATTCCGTTGAAGCTAATGACTTGAGTGGGGCGATAAGAACAATAGGACATTTGTAATGTACCTCTAGCAATGAGCTTCCTGCTAGGGGTTACTAAGTCAATGACCTACCTACTTTGATTGGATAGAAAAACTCCTCTAAGAAATCTCAATCTATCAAGAATGTTCTTTATTCCACAATACAGTAAATACAAAAATGATGAATAATATAAAATACAAATAATTATGTACTTGAATTAGGTTCTCATACTAGTAGACCGAGCGAAGTGAGGTCAAAGATTCAAGTCGACGGTTTGGCATTTCTCTTAATGTTTAAATGTTTGAATGTTTTAAAGTTTATATGTTGCGCATTTACGGCGAAACGCGGTAATAGATTTTCATGAAATTTGACAGGTATTTTCCTTTTTAATTGCGCGTCGACGTATATACAAGGTTTTTGGAAATTTTGCATTTCAAGGATAATATAAAAGGAAAAAGGAGCCTCCTTCATACGTCAATATTAGAGTGAAAATCATACTATAGAATTATTCATCATAAATCAGCTATCGAGTTGACTATAAATTGCATGCCATGACGCATGCAATTCAATATCTCAATGTAACTTGGTAAAAAATTAGCAGCTGTGTAGACTATAAATTGCATGCCTCATTGAATGCAATTTTTATGCACTATTAGATAGGATGCAAAGAACTTATAACAGCTCGTCTGGGCGACTAGATGTCTTCTGGTTTTATCGCGCTAAATTCCGGAAAGCGTTATATGATAATTAAATCTTGTATAAGCATGATCTGATCAAATAAATAGTTAGTGTATCAGTGTGGATGTGCTTATGGTTTGGGACTTCGTTATAACTGCGCGAGGTCTACTGTTCACAGAACTCACGCAGTATTCTCATCCACAAGTACTGATTGAAACTATAGACCTTATGGAAATAACAGCAATAGACTGGCTTCTCCACACATCTGTGTAATCACTTGTCAGCTGATTTATGATGAATAATTCTATAGTCTGATTTTTACACTTATATTGGCGTATGAAGGAGGCTCCTTTTACCTTTTATATTATCCTTGAAATGCAAAATTTCCAAAAACCTTGTATATACATCGACGCGAATTAAAAAGGGAACATAACTGTCAAATTTCATGAAAATCTATTACGCGTTTTGCCGTAACTGCGCAAACATATAAACATTTAAACATTAAGAGAAATGCCAAACCGTCGACTTGAATCTTAGACCTCACTTCGCTCGGTAATAAATGCATAAGTAATCAATTAGTAGTGATGGGAAGCATTTGAAGATTTTAGTAACTGAGGGACTGGACTCACAGAAAGCGATCTGCGGGCAGGATATGAGACCATAGTCAGGTCCAGGTTATAATGGCGATGGAGATATATTATAGCAGAACAACGTTGCCGATCCTCTGTCTTGTCAATGCCTTCTATAGACGGTAGCTGATACAGGTTTATTGAGGTAATATAACAGTTCATTCTTGTTTAAAATAATCAAATTTATTTTATATCAGGGCACCGAGCTTGCTCGTTTATTATTGACTTTGATAAACCGAACAGTTTTTTAAAATGATTGGGGAAGTACTAACAGGAACAGCCCAAAACTGTTTCTTTCTCGAATTTTGATTTATACACTATAAATAGTCCAGATAGTAGGTTACGTTCCATACACTTGAATTCAGGTTCAATTTTCTGTTCAAACATTCGAAAACAAAAGATTATTATTTAGATTATATACAAACCAAATTAAATAACAAAATAACACTCACAAATCACTTGAAATTATCAAATAATGATCAACTTTGAAAATTATTATATACTCTAGTTTGGGAGGATTATCATGTCATGTCAACAAATCAGATTATGTTGATCAAATCGATTAAATTGTCTAGCTAGATAAGATTTCTCGCTGATTGATTATGATTACACAGCTGGAAAAAATTCTGTCTCTCTTCCCACACAGGCACACGCATCTTCTGTTATCGAGAGACGACGAAATTATCATCTGTTTTCCAAGGATGAATTATCCTTTTAATGTCGTTCAGCGAGTTTTCCAAAGAATGAGATCTAGTGCAATCGAATCTTTACATGATAAACCTACTATGTTCCAAATTTAGTGAAAGCCGTTAGAGCCGTTTTCGAGATCCGTAAAACATAAATAACGAGTTATAAAAATAGCTAGATATAAAAATAACCAGATATATAAATACAGAAACTGCTCGCTTAATATAATAGGATTAAGCAAGAAATTATATTTTTCAATTAAATTAAGAATCTTACAAAATAAATTCGACTCAAAAATAATGGGAATCGGTTTTTTGAAATTCAAGAGGATAAACTTTAGGAGGTTGAATTTTGGTAAATTTAACAAATTTCTGTAAATTTAAGTGTATCCACTTTTTTAACCAAAAATGAAAGTGAAGTGTATCTGTTTGTTGTAAAGCAATACAGTAATCCAATTATGTAAAGCAGCTTCCAAACTAACAACCACCAGTCAACTTACTACTAAGCTAATCGGGTTCGGCTAATATCGACCGATACGTGAAAAAGGGTTGTAGTAATAGGGTAGAAAACATTATGGTATAAACTGTCCAACCTTATTAAAACAATTGTCAAGGGATGAAAAGAAAATGTTTAGATTTTTTTAAAGAAATCAAAAAAAAATATCAGGATTTCCTTTATAGAGGGGTTAAAATATTATCATCAAGTTTTTGTGGGAGTGTGTTTATTTTTTTATATTATTTATTTATTACAATTAGTTGCGTAAAGCCACACATTTGAGCAAGGCTCAGTGGCATGCAACATGTCAAGTTCAGGATCGGGATCCTGAGAATGCGCTGCAGCACTCCTCTATTGTATAGGGACATGCCTCCACCAATGTCCTGGTTATCTTAGATAAAAACACTTTATAACCCCACACAACCTAATATCCTCTGGAATACAATATAAAACTTCAATCCTGAGTATACGGCCCTTTTTCAAGTGGAGAGAGTCTATGAATTGGGAGCTGGAACAAACATGCATTTCTACCTCGAGTCTGATGCATGATTAATTCGGTCAAATTGAAAATTTCTGAATTTTGAACACAAATGAAACACTTGCAAGAAATAGATAGCTGGAACAGAAAATAAGCTGGAGTCTCCTGAGTATAGTTTACAGGAAGAAGAAGGACCCCTCCTCAAGAACCCGAAGTGCTTTTCTGCATTTTGAAGCATGTGTCAAATAGTTTACAAAATAGTTTATAAAATAGTTTATAAATATAATGATTGCATTGTAAAAATATTTGAAAAATATCAGTGTGTGAATAAATTTCAATTTCAAAAAAATGTCAGTTCCTTCCTGACCCTCAAAATAGAATACTAAATCTAATCAATGATAGGAAATATTCAATCAATTCAAAAATGTCCAATTGTATCTATAGGTGATTTCCAATGATATAGGCTAAAATACTTTACGATTTAATGAATAAGTGAACTTGAATGCTGTGATAAAAATATTGATAATGACTAATAAAAAAACTAAAGCTGCGTTTACAACAAAGTTATTAACAAAATGTTTATTTTTCTGTCTATAGATTAAACGGAGCTTGACAAACACATAATGTGTATAAGCTATCTTCAATCTAATAGAATCTATAAGGACGGCAAAATAAACATTTTGTTAATAACTTTGGTGTAAACGCAGCTTTAGGCCGGTTGCAGACGAACCACTATCGCATGTGGGATGTGGGAGCTACTATTTCCCATCTGTGGTACCACAAACGCAGCGCATTTGGAATACATTGGCAGGCATGGCAGTGGGCACTGATACTTCTACATGGCGTTGCGCCTGTGGTAGCGATTATTTTCCTTGAGATTGTGGTATCACTGGTTGAGCACCACGCTTCCCCTAGCTTCGGTGTCGTCGATGAGCGATTTGGGGGTTAGCAGTCCACTGAGCGATCCATTGTTCAGAATAACAATAAGGATAGGCAGACGCTATGAATGGGAGGACTTAGGAGTAATAATAATCAGGGATTGATTGATTGATTGAGTACTTATTTATGTAGATTACAATATATACGGCTTATACACTTATATACAATAGCTTACAATACAGCAAAATTATGGATGAATTTACAAAATATAAATTAAGAAAATAATTATTGAGCTTATATAATATGAAAAAAAAAACAATTGTAATAACTATAGATAGATAGATAATATTGTTATGCATCTACATAAATTGGCGGAGCTTTGGACATATCAATGTCCATTTCTTCGGAAAGAATATTCGAAGTATCCTTCCCACTAACTCTCTACCAAATAGGGACAGAGACGGAGGAAGGCCACAAGCGTAAGTGTATACTCTGATGATGATTGAATCAGTACCTACCTATAAAAATGAATCATTTGCTGAAGAATAATATTGTATCCAATAAACAATATTTCAACAAACCGTTAAAAAATTCGATTTGGGTATTATCAAACAACTCAATGAAAAACATCTCAGATTATTAATTTTTGGGATTTAAGCGCCTAAGTTTAAATGTAGATTTTGAGCTCCGTTGATGGAATCTGTTATGTGAATAAAAATATAGGAGCCATTTCGCTTCTATTATACTATATGTATTACTTCTATAATGATTGTAGATTGGCATAAACATAGAGAAACGATAGCATAAGTAGATATCCCATGGTATAGGGAGTTTATGTCGCTACTTTTACTGTTATCCCAAGCCGATAGTTCACGTAGTTCTTTCCCATGCAGCTGTGTGACGCTGGTAGTCTCTCAAATTGTGCCGTTCATACACTATCACCCAAAAAAAAACAGTAAAAATTGACAATAATCGACAGTAATCGGCTTGAGATAACAAAAAGTTGCGACATAAATTCCCTATACCATGGGATATTTACTTACGCTATTGTTTCTCTATGGCATAAACTTGAAATTGTGACTACTTGTAGTTGTAGATTTCTTCAGATGTGAAGTTGATCTTAAATCTTCTTGATATCTGTGAGATACTTTATCGCTTGTAGCCTTTCTCCGTCACTGTCACTGATGATTAATGACACCCAAGTTCTCCCATTCATAGCGTCTGCCTATCCTTGTTGTCATTCTGAACAATGGATCGCTCAGTGGACTGCTAACCCCCAAAATCGCTCATCGGAAATCGCTCATCGGACGTAACCCTAGCTTTTATACCACAATCACACTAATGAGCGTTTTCTCAAATGTAGTGTGAAAGACTCTCTGCTTTAGACGTATTGTTCTGTGGTATGTCGGTCCCAAATCCCACATGCGATAGTGTTCGTCTGCAACCGGCCTAAAGCTGCGTTTATACCGGAGTTAATAACTCGAGTTATTAACTTGACTGAATTGTTAAAATTTTATCTTGACAAAAGTTAATAACTCGTGTTTTAACAGAAAATTCCTTGTTGTTGCAATTATTCAAATGATAATGAATTAATAATTATTATTAAGACGAAAATCCAAATGCACAGTTCTGTGCATTATTGAATTTGATATTGTGGTAGCTAAGAATAACCATAGAGAAACAATAGCATAAGTAGATATCCCATTTTTTAACAGAAAATTCCTTGTTGCAATTATTCAAATGATATGAATTAATAATTATTATTAAAACGAAAATCCAAATTCACAGTTCTGTGCATTATTGAATTTGATATTGTGGTAGCTAAGAATAACCATAGAGAAACAAAGCATAAGTAGATATCCCATGGTATAGGGCGTTTATGTCGCAACTTTTACTGTTATCTTAAGCTGATAGTCCACGTAGTTCTTTCCTGTGAAACTTTATGACACTGGTAGTCTCTCATATTGTGCCGTTCATACACTCTTACCCGGTCAAAACAGTAAAAATCGACAATAATCGGCTTGAGATAACAGTAAAAGTTGCGACAAAAACGCGCTATACCATGGGATATCTACTTACGCTATTGTTTCTCTATGGAATAACATTCAATTCAATAATTATTTATCATCATATACAGTGCACAAGAATACATACATAAATGTTTTAGGCTATAGGACTAAAAATCAGTTTACAAAGCATTATCAACCAAGAATATTATCGCTACGTCATGCAAAATTTGCAAGTTTTGTAGAAAATTTGTAATTTCGTTATACAAAATCCTGAGCCATCAGTCAACGACTGCATTTCAACCGTGCCAACATTATTATTTAATAACAGACAACCACGACACAGCTAACAACCGATGGCCGAAAAAACTATACAAAATATAGCCTACGAAATACATAATATTGATTTGCACCGACACAACAAAAAATTGTAATTGTAATTGAAAATAGTCCCACATGAGTCTTAGACTTGTGTGGGGACAAGCACCATTATACTGTGATACTTTGTGACTTAAATTGTTAAGTAGAAATAAACTAGTAGTTCTGTGAACAGTAGACCTCACGCAGTATTCTCATCCACAAGTACCTGATTGAAACTATAGACCTTTTGGAAATACAGCAATAGACTGGCTTCTCCACACATCTGTGTAATCACTTGTCAGCTGATTTATGATGAATAATTCTATAGTCTGATTTTTACTCTTATATTGGCGTAAGAAGGAGGCTCCTTTTTCCTTTTATATATTATCCTTGAAATGCAAAATTTCCAAAAACCTTGTTTAAACGTCGACGCGCAATTAAAAAAGGAACATACCTGTCAAATTTCATGAAAATCTATTCACTGCGTTTCGTCGTAAATGCGCAACATATAAACATTTAAATATTAAGAGAATTGCCAAACCGTCGACTTGAATCTTAGACCTCACTTTGCTCGGTCAATTAATATAACCTTTACAGATTTAGAAAGTAGAGCAAAGAACAAACGGCAATACAAGAGAAAAGGGAAAATGAATTATGTAATTGCATTATAAGTCGTCTTGGATTCTACCATTTCCGATGCTGAATTGGGATTCGAGTGAGAAGTCCAGGAATGATTGCAGTTTACAACTGTTGACATTCTCTTGTGATATCGACCAACCAATGAGAACGCGTTAAAAATGGGAGTGTCCTCCTACTTGTCTCTGATTGGTCGAGATAGTTCTGTGACGTTGTGTATAAAATAGGAATGTCGTACTTGAATGTGATCGATCTACGTTGTACTGTAGAGGTCTACATTGAAGGGAGGTCTCAGTTCCTCATGATTTCAGTTCATCACGTGTTATTTTGACCATTTCTTGAGAATCTGAAAGATGTGGGAAGTTGAGCCGTTCGGTTCGTCAAATCTTACGGCATCAAGTAATTTAATTTTCTTCAAATTAGTATTAAAGGGGAAAATGTAACTTGGGAGTAAAATTAGGCAAATCTCACGAAAACAAATAAAAAATACGAAAGATATAATGATAATTATTGTTCTGTAGAGGAAAATTCTGCAGTATTTCAATATCTTCTCGAACGTTGTGAAACTTGCAACCTCGAATACTTAGTGTCTTGTTCAGAAAAACCACAAGTTTGTCATAATCCTTACAATTATCTGTCAATTGAGGTTACAAAATTACCTTATTACCTAGATCATCATAATTATTGCGTTGACCTGAAAATTTCAGGATAACTCGGCAGGTTATTTA
>NW_024091642.1:0-18975 GCF_014356525.2 Nilaparvata lugens
CGTCTTGGATTCTACCATTTCCGATGCTGAATTGGGATTCGAGTGAGAAGTCCAGGAATGATTGCAGTTTACAACTGTTGACATTCTCTTGTGATATCGACCAACCAATGAGAACGCGTTAAAAATGGGAGTGTCCTCCTACTTGTCTCTGATTGGTCGAGATAGTTCTGTGACGTTGTGTATAAAATAGGAATGTCGTACTTGAATGTGATCGATCTACGTTGTACTGTAGAGGTCTACATTGAAGGGAGGTCTCAGTTCCTCATGATTTCAGTTCATCACGTGTTATTTTGACCATTTCTTGAGAATCTGAAAGATGTGGGAAGTTGAGCCGTTCGGTTCGTCAAATCTTACGGCATCAAGTAATTTAATTTTCTTCAAATTAGTATTAAAGGGGAAAATGTAACTTGGGAGTAAAATTAGGCAAATCTCACGAAAACAAATAAAAAATACGAAAGATATAATGATAATTATTGTTCTGTAGAGGAAAATTCTGCAGTATTTCAATATCTTCTCGAACGTTGTGAAACTTGCAACCTCGAATACTTAGTGTCTTGTTCAGAAAAACCACAAGTTTGTCATAATCCTTACAATTATCTGTCAATTGAGGTTACAAAATTACCTTATTACCTAGATCATCATAATTATTGCGTTGACCTGAAAATTTCAGGATAACTCGGCAGGTTATTTAAGGATCCTCCCACAATTTTGGAGATTTATCATTATGTAAAGTAATCAGCTTTTATTTAATAGGATTACGTGTTTTGTGAATGATTTTTCAGTTTAATTTGTATTAATAATAATCTTGTAAATCTTCTACTCATTGTTTTTTGGCAAACGTGATTCTTCTGGTTAAGTTAAATTCAGTTTAATTTGTATAAAGATCTTGTTAATCTCATACTTATTGTTTTTTTTCTTTGCAAACGTAATTCTTTTGATCAAGTTGAGTTATTCTTGTGAAGAACTCTATCTCTATGAAATATTTATTTATTTATTTATTAGAACAGTCACAAACACGATATTTGGAAAGAGAAACAGGCAATTGCCCAAAACTTCTTCAATTCCCTGATTTTGGCACATAAATAGTCCAAAGTGAGGTTAAGTTTAAAATTTCTGTTTTCACCAAAGATTAACACTCAGAGAATACGTATTCGAGTTATGACTGATGAACTTTGAAGGGTTGATAAGAGCCGGAAATAGCACTAAACAATCCGAAAGTTTCAATAATATTGAAATAAACTTGAAAATTTTGAGCAGAAAAATTAAAACTACTATCACTGCAACTATTAGCTGATTTATTTATATGTGTATGTTCAAAGCTTTTTCTTCCTGTTAAAACCTAATCGTTTCATAGTAGTAAGGCTAGATACACACACATCGATTTTTGTTCGTACGATTTTTACCGTCCTTATAAATTCTTTCACATTAAACAGATGATTTCACACAGATGATGTTTGTCAAATTACGTTTAATCTGATGGAATTTATAAGGACGATGGTAAGAAATCGTACGAACAAAAATCGATGTGTGTGTAACCGACTTAGTGGTACCTAAACCTAATTGTATCTTAATATTTATGTAAATAAATATTAATGAATCTTAACATTCATAATGTTATATTAATGTTTTTGTGGTAAAATAATGTTTATGGTGCTATGAATATTTCGTCTTTATTCTTAAATTCTTTCAAATATACACAGGCTCACAAAAACACTAAACAACCAAAGCACGCTTTCGAGCGAGGAAAGAACGATCTAAAAAACAAATCTCTGATATCTTGAGCCTCTTCTTCTTTGATAAAACAACGACTTACAAAACAGCTGTTCATAGAAGTGGGTCAACACTGTTTTTCTTATTATTATTACTCTTCTTCTCCTCCTTCTCCTCCTCCTTCTTCTCTTCTTCTTCTTCTTCTTCTTCTTCTTCTCCTTCTTCTTCTTCCTCTTCTAGTTTTTCTGCTTCTTTTTTCTCTTATCCTTCATCTTCATAATATGTGTTGGATGTGTGTATGGAGAGAAAATATAAGACAAGTAAAGAAAGCACCTAACATATGTGGTCACTGTTATCTTTCTTCCTTTCACTCACTCTCTCTCACTCCATCCTTATTCGTTGCATCTCTTTTCAGAACTTTCACTATCTGTCAAAATCGATCACATACCCAACACTGCTTCGTGTGGGGAGAACGGTTATTCAATCAATACCGTAAGGCGTACCGTATATTCTTTATTCAAGTTTATAATAAATTGTTACGGATTTCTACACTAATAGAACACTTTATCTAAAGTGTTTTTCTTGAAGTATATATCTTCAAACACTTTGAGGATGTTCTTCATTTCTTCACTAAAAAATCTGGTGTGGCGCACTCACACAACTTTCCTTGTCGTTATGAAAATTGATCACCTGACGCTAGTGTTCCCGCGCATCTCAAGTCTACTATTCAAAGATTTGAGCCAGCTAGTGACAGGGCAATAACGCTGGAGACACACATGAGGTTAGCTATCTCTTCATAATGAATGATTTTGAAGAATCAACAATAATTTGCAATTGAATAATCACATTTTCTCGAATTTAAAGCTATTTTCAATTTTAGGTGAAAAAGTTAATGAACATAATTGTAAAGATTTTCATGCTCAATCTACTCCACTCGATTTTTTTTTTCTTAAATTGTATCTGAAGCCCTGATAATTGGGAATCTGAAATCGAACTTTGCATTGATGGGGCGGAGCTCCCGAAATTTTTCACGATATGTGACTTGTGGCAGTGATAGAGTTATCAATGACTTTTCTAGGTATGAATTTGATCAAAATCGTTGGAGCCGGTTTCGAGAAAATCACGAAAAACCTGGTTTTGACAACATTTTCAATATTTTAGCCGCCATCGTGTACACAACACACACACACATACAACAGACCAATACCCAAAAAACCACTTTTTTGGACCCAGGGGACCTTGAAACGTATAGAAATTTAGAAATTTGGGTACCTTATTTTTTTCGGAAAGCAATACTTTCCTTAACTATGGTAATAGGGCAAGGAAAGTAAAAATCTGAATCACTCTCCAGGTTTTATTGTAACGAAACGGAACTATGACCCCAATACGATAATGATACAACGTCTCCTCTCCAGTAATATCTCTTCTTCTCTTTTCTTCTTCTTCTTTCTTCTTCTTCTTCTTACGCTCCTCCTCCTCTCCTCCTCCACCACCTCCTCATCCTCTTCTTCTTCTTCTCCTCCTCCTTCTCCTCCTCCCTTTCTAGTCTACGGTTTTTTCTTCATCTTGTTCGGTAATAGTCATTTGATGGGTGACTCATATTCTCCTGTCTCTTTCTAATTTCTCCATGGTATTCTTTATATTTTCATTCAAATTTCTCTTTGACAACCGACATGAGTTATAGGTTATAATTATGTTGGGATCCGCTTACAGGTAACGGTTAAGTATGGGGGGTAACATTGGATGAAAGAATACTTATGTAGCTTACTTTGTTGTCTGGTATTTTGAGTGAGGAAAGCATCAAAATCACTAGTAATTCTGTGAACAGTAGACCGCAATTATAAACCACAGCCTCCTCTTATACTGTCCATCAGAGTAAATCCTGTCTGTATGCCGTGTCGGCGAGATATCGGTGTGAAAACGGTAATGGATGTTGGGGTTGGTGGATCAAAAATGAAAAACATCAAAAGCTAATCTCTTCAAGACATACTGGGAACAGGTCAGCCCGAGTTCAAAGCAGAGAAATGTCGAGAGACAATACTACGTTATTTTACGTTATTGCATGCTATCAATAGTTCATTCAATAAGTGCATAAAATTGTATTCAATGAGGCATGCAATAATAGTATACACAAGCAGCTGATTTTTTACCAAGTTACATTGAGATATTGAATTGCATGCAATTTTAAATCCACTCGACAGCTGATTTATGATGAATGAATGAATGAATGAGTAAAATTAAATGAATGAATGAATGAATGAATTTTATTTGCAAAAAAAAAAATACAAGAAACTTCACAACAAATAATATAAGTATGCTACTGCACTTAAACCAAGATACATACATTTACTTAATTTATATAATAACGGAAAGATATCCTTTATATTATAAATAATAGTTATAAAATGAAGATTCATTTATGTTCAGATGCATAAGTACAGTAGGTGAGGCAAAAACACCGGCAAAAGGAAGATTCCTTGTGCGCCAGTGTGAGTCGTAAATCAGCTTAATCAGGGATGTAATATATAAACTTGAATTAGCGTAGTATGAAGTGTTCGAAAATATGATTTATAATATGAAGTGATATTCTATAAAAGTCAACGATTGGAAATAATTCAAGTTTAGCCATGCCTCTATGGCTCTTTTTCTGGTTTTATTATTTCGGAAATTCACTTTCTAGTATATTTATGAATTTAATGCTAATGTAGTAGAGTTGCCTTCTAAGAAGAGCTGAGTTGTTGTTATATATTTCATAATTCTTATTGGATGGGTCTAAGATAATAATTTATGTCATCGGCTAGAGGGAAATTATGCTCATATTTAAAACTGTAATTTGTAGTGATTCTATGGTGTGATTTCACTCTAATATTCGCGTGAGAAGGAGGCTCCTTTTCCTTTTATATTATCTTGAAATGAAGATTTCCAAAAACCGTGTTATACGTCGACGCGCAAAAATGATCGCTATCCTACTTATTACAAGAACAATTACTTCGCAGCACGGAGTGCTGCCACGCGCCCACCGGAAGGTAGAAAGGAACATACCTGTCAAATTTCATGAGAATCCATTACCGCGTTTCGCCGTAAATGCGCAACATATAACATATAAACAATATGGAATGGATTCTCACCGCGGTTCGCCATAAATGCGAACATAAACACATATAAACATACTCCTTGTACTATTTCTCTGCCAAATTAACATTATATTTTAAATTGTACACAGTACTGCAATTTTGTGTTGAAACCATCACATCTTCAGCTGTAATGATGTATAGCTATTTTATGGAGGAATTCCATAAAATAATTCCTATACAACAAATTTATTCAAATGAAGTATAGTGTTATTGAAAACTATAAGTATTTTCTTTCAAATAATTTCAAGTTGAATGAATTCATCAACAATAATAAATGCGAAAGTAACTCAAGAAAACAAGCAAAAGTAACTCAATTGAATCCTCTTAATGCAAAAACTAAAATTACTCGTTTCACAGAAATTTCCAACTCCGTTTTTTTATCAGCCTGACATTCATTTCAGAAATTCGATATTCACTTTCTCTGTCAATTTATGCATAAAAGTGTTGCATTTTACTTTCGTTTGCTCCACTTATAAGGAGGGTTGCAACTTATTATAACGTGTGGGTTATATGTGAGTCAGTCTAGAAGAAGAAGTGAAAGTGTGTATTATATGCTTCGTCAACTTGGCTTCGATTCTTTCTTGATGTGTCATTGACATCATCCACTTCCGGTGTTATCGGATATGGATTTGATTTCCGCTTCGATTTAATTTTGATTCAATATCGGTAGGACTTGAAACTTGAATCAGAATCGATAGAGCTAACTTAAAATTACTTGGACAATGAATTTGTCCAAAAAATTTCAATGATTTACTTGATAAAATTGTGCTGAGTTAGTTGAGTAATGTGCCTATTGGAAAGAAATTTGAAAATTGGTTTAAAATTTCACTTGGATGTAGCATAATTAAATCATTACTAATGTATTGTATTCAAATAATAATACAATATTGAGGCACCGAGCTTTGCTCGTTATTTATTTATTGATAAACATAGGTAACTCAATTCTTTAAAATGATTGGGGAAGGACTAACAGGCACAGCCCAAAAACAGTTCTTCCCCGAATTTTGATTTATACACTATAAATAGGCCTATTCCAAAAAGTAGGTTATGCTCCATTCACTTGAATTCAGGTCAAATTTGGAATTTGCCAAAATATGACTGGCGCCCCTGATGGATGATCCTCGACCCAAATTAAAACTTTTCTATTCTGTACTTTCTTCTTACTATCTCTCTCTTTCTATCTATCTGTCTCCCTTTTACTCTCTCTTTCTTTCCCCTTCTCTTCCCTTCTTACATTTTTCTCTCTCTCTCTTAAGTTAGTTTTTCCTCTTGTTTCCTCCTCTGAATTAAAATGAAAATATTAAATGATTCGGACTCTTCTTCGCACACAGGCATCATAGCCCATGTGAAGAAAATTTTCTATAATGCTTTCTATAATGTTTTGTAATGTGTATTTATAAAGAGGAATAAATGATTTGATTTTGATTTGAATTTTCAGTCCAAATATTCAAAAACATAAAAGTTCTAATTTAGATTGTTCACATACCAAATTGAATAACTAAATAACACTCACTAATCACTTAGAACTGTGAAATAATGATCAACTTTGAATATTATGTTTATACCATCTCATGTCAAAAAATCAGATTACTGTATTTTGACCGAGTCAATAAAAATTTCTAGATTTCTCGCGAGATACGGTAAGCTAATTGATTACACAGCTGATCTCCCACACAGGCACACGCATCTTCTGTTATCGACAGACGACGAAATAATCATATGTTTTTCCAAGGATGCATTATCCTTCTCATGTACTTCAGCGAGTTTTCCAAGGGATGAGACCTAGTGCAATCGCATTTGATGTCATAAACCTACTATATTCCAATTTTCGTGAAAATCGTTAGAGCAGTTTCCGAGATCCGTTGAACATAAATAACCAGATAACCAGATAGCCAGATAACCAGATAGCCAGATAACCAGATAGCCAGATAGCCAGATAACCAGATAGCCAGATAGCCAGATAGCAGATAGCCAGATAACCAGATAGCCAGATAGCCAAATAGCCAGATAGCCAGATAGCCAGATAACCAGATAGCCAGATAACCAGATAGCCAGATAACCAGATAGCCAGATAGCCAAATAGCCAGATAGCCAGATAGCCAGATAACCAGATAGCCAGATAACCAGATAGCCAGATAACCAGATAGCCAGATAGCCAAATAGCCAGATAGCCAGATAGCCGATAACCAGATAGCCAGATAAACAGATAGCCAGATAGCCAAATAGCCAGATAGCCAGATAGCCAGATAACCAGATAGCCAGATAGCCAAAAACCAGATAACCAGATAGCCAGATAACCAGATAGCCAGATAACCAGATAGCCAGATAGCCAAATAGCCAGATAGCCAGATAGCAGATAACCAGATAGCCAGATAGCCAAATACCAGATAGCCAGATAGCCAGATAACCAGATAGCCAGATAGCCAAATAGCCAGATAGCCAGATAGCCAGATAACCAGATAGCCAGATAGCCAATAACCAGATAACCAGATAGCCAGATAACCAGATAGCAGATAACCAGATAGCCAGATAGCCAAATAGCCAGATAGCCAGATAGCCAGATAACCAGATAGCCAGATAACCAGATAGCCAGATAACCAGATAGCCAGATAACCGATAGCCAGATAGCCAGAACCAGATAGCCAGATAACCAGATAGCCAAATAACAGATAGCCAGATAGCCAATAGCAGATAGCCAGATAACCAGATAGCCAAATAACCAGATAGCCAATAGCCAGATAGCCAATAGCCAGATAGCCAAATACCAGATAGCCAGATAACCAGATAACCAGATAGCCAAATAGCAGATAGCCAGATAGCCAATAACCAGATAGCCAGAACCAGATAGCCAGATAACCAGATAGCCAGATAACAGATAGCCAGATAACCAGATAGCCAATAACCAGATAACCAGATAGCCAGATAACCAGATAGCCATAGCCAGATAACCAGATAACCAGATAGCCAAATAACCAGATAGCCAGATAACCAGATAACCAGATACCAGATAGCCAGATACCAGATAACCAGATAACAGATAGCCAGATAACCAATAGCCAGATAACAGATAGCCAGATAGCCAGATAACAGATAGCCAGATAACAGATAGCCAGATAACCGATAGCCAGATAGCCAGATAGCAGATAGCCAGATAACCAGATAGCCAGATAGCAAATAACCAGATAGCCAAATACCAGATAGCCAGATAACCAGATAGCCAGATAACCAATAGCCAGATAGCCAGATAACCAGATAGCCAGATACCAATAGCCAGATAACCAGATAACCAGATAGCCAGATAACCAGATAGCCGATAACCAGATAGCAGATAACCAGATAGCCAGATAACCAGATAGCCAGATAACCAGATAGCCAGATAGCCAGATAACCAGATAGCCAGATAACCAGATAGCCAGAAACCAGATAGCCAGATAACCAGATAGCCAGATAACCAGATAGCCAGATAACCAGATAGCCAGATAACCAGATAGCCAGATAACCAGATAGCCAGATAACCAGATAACCAGATAGCCAGATAACCAGATAGCCAGATAACCAGATAGCCAGATAACCAGATAGCCAGATAACCAGATAGCCAGATAACCAGATAGCCAGATAACCAGATAGCCAGATAACCAGATAGCCAGATAACCAGATAGCCAGATACCAGATAGCCAGATAACCAGATAGCCAGATAACCAGATAGCCAGATAACCAGATAACCAGATAGCCAGATAACCAGATAACCAGATAGCCAGATAACCAGATAGCCAGATAACCAGATAGCCAGATAACCAGATAGCCAGATAACCAGATAACCAGATAGCCAGATAACCAGATAGCCAGATAGCCAGATAACCAGATATAGAATATGAACAGATATACAGAAATTGCTCGCTTAATATAATAGGATGATGATTATTATTGTGAAATAGGATGAGAATTATATTTGCTACCACTGTATATTAATCGTTTGATACTGATTGAAAAATGAAGTAATAGGCCCACGTTTTTCAACATAATGACTTCTCTGAACATAGTGAGGTCCACGTTACAAAAGCTGCAGTGAAAGATAGAAGTACAGCGTTGCCCATTCTCTGCATTGCCATTGCTTTCCATAGAATAAAGCTGATATCGTAGGTATTATCAAGATGACGTTCAGCGTCGATTCAGACTTCACGCCTGGCGGAATATTGTTGATTAACTTAATGGGACGAATGAGGGGAAACTGTTAAAATAATTAACTGTTCATACTAAGTATTGTTACACTTGTTACATTCTTGTGATCATATATTTCACTCATCACGAGACTATATTTCCAAAGATTAAATATTAAATATTGATAATTGAGATTGGATATTTTGGTAATTAATCATATTTTTTGTAAAGTGCTTATTGTAATTTTTTGATTGGGGAGCAATTTTTGGGTTTTCCCGTTTGCCTCCCATATTGTTGTAAATAAATATATAAATAAATATATATATATATATATATTTTGTCGTCGCGAAACTATATTTTCAAAAATTAAATACTAATAATATTCCTGATTGAGTTTAAATATTTTGATAATTAATCCTATTTCTACATTGTTGAAAACGATCTGGCAACGTTGCAGAGCTAGGAAAGGATAGAGCTATTTGCTTTGTCTAGTGATGGACAAGTATTTGATTATATCAAAGCCATTATATCGTGTACCGATCTTTAATTTGTGAATTTCATAAATGCGTTTGAGAAAGAAAATTTAATTCATAGTCTGATTCTACTACATACTTGTTTCAACTAATCTTTGATTTCTACTAACAACAGAAAGAATATTAATGATAGTATTTGAGGATAATTGGACAGCGAAAGGTATTTTACACAACAACAAAAGATAGTATTTTCTCTTTAGGGTTACTTTTAATATAAATAAAAATATAAATCTCAGTACTCTTTTGAATTATTTTCTCACAACATGTTTCAGACATAATGGCCCATATGAATAAAGTTGAGCATTTGCTATACTTCTAAAATATGGAGCATTTGCTTCAATTTTTATCAATAAACATGAGCAAAACCTTTTGCTCATGCTCATCAAAAAAATAGTTCGAGCATTAGCTCAAGAGTAAAAGGTAAACTCAAAATTGTATGAATAAACTAGAGCATTTACTCAACCTTGAAGCAAATGCTTCAAAAAAGGTGAGTCTAGTCTAGAGCAGCTTATCACCTTTTGCTCATAGTAAATGGCTTAGCTAATTCGTATGATGAAGAGGAAACTATAGCAGATACGATCACAACCAAAACACATTGAGAACTATAAAACTCTTTTTAGATTCAACCATTATATATATAACCATTATCCCTACAAAAGAATAAATAAAAAAGATAGCTGATATAAATATATCCGTCACAAAATAGGAAATAGGCATTTAATAAGATGAGAGTGTAAACGATTATGAGAAAGCTATTAATATTGTACGAATATGCTGAAGATTATTATGGAGATGACATTCAAAATTCTAAACTCAACTAACCTAAAACTCTATTCATAAATAGAAAATAGAGCAGACGACGCAAACACAAGCGTGCCCCCTACTTGCATATTTAGCGCTTCCGTGAGCTATAAAAACAAACAAAGTAAGGCCACAAAGGGGAATCAGCTGATGAAAAATCTTCAAAATACGTGAGAATTTGCTCCAGAGTTAAGGAGCATAAGGTAAGAGTATAAGGTGAAGCCTATTCATATAAAAATGAGCAATGCTTTTGCTTCTACCTTTTGCTCATGAGCAAAACCTTATGCTCCTTGCTCTTGCTCATGAGCATTTGCTCTGGTTTTATCCATATGGGTCAATATGATTGTCTGAAGCATGTTGCGACAAATATTTTAAAAGGGTACTGAGATTTATATTTTTATTCATATTGAAAGTATGTATTCAAGAATAATAGTATTCCAACAACATTGAAACCTTAAAATAAAAACCTCTAAATATAATACATCTTTTGGAGACTTGAACAATGAACTTGACACAGTATTGCTAATTGCAGTATTGAACAACAAAATAAACATTTCCTCTGATGTGTGCAAACAATATTTTGAGATTATTTCAAGCATGAAGGCCGAACCTATCACACCATATTTCCACACATCCTAACGTCTTTCAAGTTTCGTCACCACTCTGTCAGCTACAAGATTCAAAAATCTTTTATTCGACATCATTTTTGACACTAAATTCATAATAGGACATCGTTATCCTGCTCTATCGTTCGTTGTTTTGTTATTTCTTCATTGTCTTTGACTTCTTCATCTCTCAACCTGTCAGCATTGTTCGAATGGGAAGCACTGATGTTGTATTATGATGAATACTGCCAGGTTTTAGTGAATCTGACAATAGTTTATTTTAATCGTTGACTGTAGTAAAGAATTGACAAGATACTGATATGCTGTCTGTAAAATTTAGTCATTCATCTTCAGTTAAGAGAGCTTTCACCATACAGTGTTTAAGTTTGCATGACAAAAGACCTCTCCAGTTCTTGCATATTATATGTGTCAGTTTGAAGATATTAATTGTACGTTTTTGGGTCTGTCGTGATTGGGAAGTGATAAAGAGGAAGGGGAAGAGGTGGAGAGAAAGAGGAGAGATTGATTGATTGATTGAGTACTTTATTATGTAGATTACAATATATTCTGGCTTATACACTTATATACAATAGCTTACAATACAGCAAAATTATAGATGAATTTACATAATATGGACTAGGAAAATAATTATTGAACTGTATATGATATGAAAAGTAATTTGTAATATAATAACTATAGATAATTATATTGTTATGCATCTACATAAATTGGCGGAGCTTTGGACATATCAATGTCCATTCTTCGGAAAGAATATTAAAATATCCTCCCCACTAACTCTCTACCAAATAAGTATGATATGGAGAGAAAGAGGAGAGAGAGATGTAAACGAAGAGGAGATGATAAAGAGCAGTAGAGAGGGGAGAAGAGAAACAGAAGGAGAGAAAGAGGAGATTGATTGAGTACTTTATTTATGTAGATTACTATATATACTGGATAATACACTTACTGTATATACAATAGCTTGAAATACAGCAAAATTATAGATGAATTAAGATAATATAGACTAATAAAATAATAATATTGAACTGTATATGATATGAAAAAAGCAATTTGGAATAACTAGATAATATTTTTATGCATCTACATAAATTGGCGGAGCTTTGGATATATCAATGTCCATTCTTCTGGAAGAATATTCATCATATCTTCTTCTTCTTCTTCATGTGCCGTCTCCACGGCGGAGGTTGGCTATCATGATGGCAATTTTCACCCTGCTTACAACCAATTTGAATTATTTATCTGTATATCTAGAGTGAAAAGTACGACTTTTTCTCCCTGTGGGAAAAAGTTTGAAGCCCGAGGCGAAGCCGAGGGCAACAATTTTTCTGACGGAGAAAAAGTATTTTTCGCTCGTGATGTACACAACATTTTTCCTCCATCTACATTTTTTTATAGAAACTGCAAATAAAATCATTTTAATAACTTACTCATTGGTGACAATGTTCCCTAACAACATAACCTACAATCTAAAACCTAAAAACTGGTCGGCTGATTGGCACTGCCGATTGCGCTATCTATCAACAAAAGTTGTAACAATTATATCAGCTGAACGGCTACCAAAAATGGCTGACCCCAGATCACGTGTTTCAGATTTGAATTGCAGTTTGCAGATCAAAAATATTTGTTGGCTGGTATTTTGAATAGAATAAAATATTTAAAAAATTGTAAAAATTTGTATCGTCTACTAATATTTTTTTTCTTTTTTACTCAAAAACTGCAAACTGTTATATATTAATATATATATTAAGAATATAATATCATACAAACATATATTTCATGAGTTGATCAAATTTCTTGTTGTGGTATTGAATTCAGTTGACTCAATGACAGACACCTCTATTACGCTTTCTCATCTGAGCTTAGACCTTCTAACCTATTACCATGTAAGTTTTTAAAATAGAGATGCTTCCCATGTTATTTAAATGGAGTCACTTTTCTCCCTAGGGAGTTTTTCTGTTTTTTCTACCGATAGCGAAAAAGTGACACTTTAGTATTAAGTTTCAGGGAGTAAAGTAAGTACTTTTGACAGTAGGTGGAGGAAAAAATAATTATTGAACTGTAAATGATATGAAAAAAGCAATTTGGAACAACTAGATGATACTGTTATGCATCTACATAAATTAGCGGAGCTTTGGATATATCAATGTCCATTCTTCTGGAAGAATATTCATGATATCTTCTTCTTCATGTGCCGTCACCATGACGGAGATTGGCTATCATGATGGCAATAATTTTCAGCCTGCTTACAACTGACTTGAAAAGTTCATTTGAGGTGCACTTGAACCAATCCCTTAAATTGCGCAACCAAGATATCCTTCTTCGCCCCACTGACCTCCTACCTGTTATTTTGCATGGAATAATGAGGTGCAATATTCCATACCTGTGTTCTCTCATTATGTGGCCCAGGTACCTTAATTTGCGCTTCTTGATTTCACCAATGAGTTGCAGTTGAGTATATTTTCTGAAGGAAGCCGTTTGGAGCGGGTGGACTCCTACACATACCTTAGGACTCGGTTAACCTCCAATGCTGATAACTAGGGATGGGTATCGAAAGACAAATTGAACATCAATGTTTCTTTCTCCTAAACATCGATAAGTTAAAAACATCGAACAGTAAACATAGATGTTTTTAAACATCGATGTTTTAAACATCGATGTTTTAATCATTGACTTGTTGCCGTACATTTTACGGAAGATTATTTTATCCTTAGGCTACTTTCACACGATAGGAGATGTGCAACTTGAACACTGAACAGTGTTACTTTAGAGTAAATCAGATAGTGAAATCAATTTTCTTTTTCATGTACATGCAAAAGAAAGGGACAGAGCTTTTAAAAAGTAGTTAACAACAAAGGAATATTATGATTGGCAGCAACGAAACTGAAAGTTAATAAATTGTTTGTAGTTGTAGGTAATCAGACTCTACGTTATCAACGGAGATTGATATTTAATCGAATATAAAAAAGAAAATCCAATAATCTAAAATATTGTTTTATAGATTTGAATATTTGTTTAGTATAAGAGAAATTAAGACGGTATTATTCTTTTGTCCAAATCTCGAAATACTTAAAAATACAAAAAAAACTCCTAAAGCGACTACAATTTTATCTGGAGCTATTGTTTCAATATTTTAACTGTTACTAACTGGAATTACAGCAATTTTAGACTTGGTATTCAAGTAAAAGTCTTTCAAACCTTTTCTAACCTTGACAAGGGCCACAGTTATGTAAATCTTCAAGAGTATCCAACAGTCTCACATAAAAATACAGAGAGCCTGATTGAAAAATTCCTTTTTGTTGGGAAAAACATCGAATGACCGATGTCTAGGTAAAACCATCGATAAGTGAAAAACATCGAACAGTAAACATCGATGTTAAAAACATCGATGTTTGATGTTGAAACATCGATGTTTCTAAACATCGATGTATCGATACCCATCCCTACTGATAACTGCTCAGAACTCAGAATAATGAAGCACGTTCCACATTTATCAGGATCAACAAATTACTGACATCAAGAGACATCAAGCTTGAACGCCGAATGCGTCTCCTTAATGTTCCGTGTTTCCTGTACTATTATATGGCGTGGAAGCATGGACATTGAAGAGATGAGGTGAGAAGAAAATACAAACCACTGAGATGTGGACCTATCGCAGAAAGCTGAGAATCTCATACTCATCTCATGTTACAAGAAAATACAAGCCACTGAGATGTGGACCTATCGCAGAATGCTGAGAATCTCATACAAATGAAGAAGTTATCAGGAGAATGGGTAAGAAACTGCAACACATTGGTGAAATCAAGTATATTCAAAATATACTTCCCTCTATTTCTCTAGCAAATAGAGAGAGACTGAAGGAGTTGAAGAGAAGAAGAAAAAGAGCTGGAGAGAGGAGGAGAAAAAGAGGAGATGAGAAAGAGGAGGAGAGAGAAGGAGAGGAAGAGGAGAAGAATTAGAGCAGGAGTGAGGGGAGCAGAAAAAGAAGAGACAAGAAAGAGGAGAATATTAGAGTCGTAAAGAAATCGGGAAAAGCAAGGAAGAAGGATGAAATAAGGGTGACTAACTAATAATATATTCAAGTGGTGATATCCCCTGAACGGAAGAGAGTTTTGCTAATCCATTTGCAGATTCTAATTTCTCACATCAACCATCATAGGCTCCTGAAACCTTAACCATGAGTCTTGTATCTTCTATCACATGAGTGTCTTCCACATATCTCCAATATCTTATCCATTGTCCGAAAAAACAAATATCATTCATCTTTTTATCCGATTTATCAAGGTTTGACCTCTCTATCACTGAAACTCAACTCAGCGATCATTCAATTGTTATAAGATAGCTCAGAACTTATCAAAAGACTTCAACCTAGACCTTATTTGAAAGAAGTTCTGAGGTCAGACTATTGTTTACTTGAATACGTATCAAGTTCCCGTGAGCTGAAGAGTATTGTTGTGAAGTGTTTGATTATTTCTGAAGAGAGGTTGATTCGAGGAGGTTAGCTGATAATTAAACGTTGGATAACACCTAACTAACTCCTACAGAGGTTGATAAGGATCGGAAGTATAGTGTGAGAGCTCCTTGTTTGAATGACAGTCATTGATTGAGTGATTATTGATCAGGCTATGAAAAGAGTGATGACACTGTCATTTATTATGACGGTCATTTAGTTGAGTATATTTGTGAAAAAAATACTATTTGTTTGAATTTGTATATTCATTTACCTAGAAAAACAGTGATGCTATATCTATAGTGAGGTCCACGTTATAATGGCAGTGTTTGATTAGCAATTGTATTGCTATCCTTGTCCATCACTCAACAAAGCGGATTCCGTTATCTCTTTCTCGGTTTTCTCTGTTGCCAGATTGTCTTTCAACAATGTAGAATTAATAATTAACTTACAAAATATCCCATCTGGATTATAAGAATTCATTATGAAATATTGAAAAATATAATTTATTATTTATTTATTCACAATGGAGACAACGGGTCTCCATAATAATAAAATCTTATTGATTATTTTAAACTAGAATGAACAGTTAATAATAAACCACTTCATAATAACCACTTTTTAATTAATATCACTTGAAAATAGCATAAATGACCGAATGTTGTGATAAAATATTTTAAAAAAAGGGTACTGAGATTTTTATTTATTTTCTTCATAAGCCAATAAACCTGTATCAGCTACCGTCTATAGAAGGCATTGACAAGACAGAGGATCGGCAACGTTGTTCTGCTATTATAATGTGGACATCACTATGGTAAAAATACATGATGACACTATCATTTAATATGACGGTCATTTAGTTGAGTATATTTGTAAAAATACACAATTTGTTTGAATTCGTATATTCATGTACCTAGAAAAACATTCAAGCCACTTCTTAATTTATTCAATTCTTCAGCAATATTGAGAATAAATACTCAATTCATAAATGAAATTTTACTTTTGTGAGATGGGGTGATGTTACTATAATTGAATATCATTCATTAATTGGAATAGTGAGGATGTATGATTTATATAGCTTAATGTATGCATATGTGCATACTACTATTGCTATTAAATAAAAAAAATATAAATAAATATTAAGTAGTACTATATAATAAGTTATTACTCTAATTAACTATCATTCATGAATTAATTCTAAATTTCGACAGTGGATGTATCTACAATAGACTGCATCTTGAACCGTTGGTCAGTGCAGTGAAGTGCATCAACAAAGGCAATGGGAAACCATTGTAACTATAAAAGTGCATCGGAAGTGCTGGCCTCTAAGTGAAAGTCATTCTGAAACTTATTTATGTCTGACAAGTACTTCCGATCCTGGGAAATAATTATGATCAACAAACGGCGATTAAGTTTGAACTAAGTTCAAGTAATGTACTTTCCAATATTGTTGGATCTAGTGTCTTTGTTATAAGAAGGGGCGGTCAAATCTAAACTAAGATCAAGTTGCATAGATAGATATTATTGTAGGAGCTATGATTGCCTGCCTAACGTCGGTTTATCTTGATGAAAATGAATTATTATTTTGGTATCTCGATTTAAATAAAGCTGTAGTTGGACAATAATTTCAACTATTTTACTCCTCAAGTATTTTTATTGACCGAAGCGAAGCTGAGGGCTTAGTTTCGACTCGATCGGCTTTTGTCTGTTTGTTTGTTTGTTTGTACCGCAGTTACAGTCGCAGTTATTGTCCGATTTGGATGAAATTTGGTATGCAAGTTCTTTGAAACAAGGCGCGAAACGTATGTGTAACGATTCTTGGTAAGACCTCCGGTTTTTTTCCAATATTCAAAAACTGTAGAATAACCTCAAAAGTTACTTTGAAGATACAGCAATGAATTATTCATGTTCCTACTTTTTCTGTACTTACTGTACTGGCCCTTCTCATTAGATTGAAAGTTGTGTTCATGAGTGAGGTCTACTGTTCGCAGAACTACTAGTTATTTAGTCTTGATAACTACCTCAGCTACTCAGCAAGTAGAAAAAAAGATGAAAATCACCCAATACATTGAGAAGTTGGGCACAAAGTATAACTGGTCTTACGTCTGAAATCATTCTAAAATCATTGAAAATCACGTTATAGAGTCAGTCAGCACCTGTTCAACACTGGTGTGCTATCATTGTTGTTATTAGAGTTTTATTTGTCTTTGATCAAACCAGCCACATTGACGTCCATATTGAACTTGATTAGTGTCATAGTGAGAATATGTAAGCATTCTGAACATTTGTGTGTTTTCTGCAATAAATTTTCATTACTATTAGTTCTGTCAACAGTAGACCTCGCGCAGTTGTAAACCGCAGCCTCCTCTTATACTGTCCATCAGAGTAAATCCTGTCGTGTGTCGTGTCGGCGAGATATCGGTGTAAAAACTGCTAATGGCTGTTGGGGTTGGTCCATCAAAAATGCTAACATCAAAAGTTAATCTCCTTAAAGACATACTGGCAACAGGACAGCCCGAGTTCAAAGCAGACAAAGTTCGAGAGACCCTACTATTTTTACTCTAATATTGGCGTATGAAGGAGGCTCATTTTTCTTTTAATTTTATCCTCGAGATGCAAAATTTCCAAAATCCTTGTATATACATCGACGCGCAATTTAAAAAGGAACATACCTGTCAAATTCCCTGAAAATTTATCACCGTAAATGCGCAACATTTGAACATTTAACATTAAGAGAAATGCCAAACCGTCGACTTGAATCTTAGACCTCACTTCGCTCGTCAATAAGACTGTAAACTATCAACCCGGCAGACGGCTTCGGCTAAGCCTAAAGAATTACATTTTTTTACTTTGCCTAAAGAGAACATATGTTATTTTGAATTCATTTTTCAAACGAGGTGTTTTTGTGAATGAGTATTTTCTTTTTGTATTATTTGAATTATGTTATCAAAGTTCTATTCTATTCTATCATTGTTTGTGATAGAACAACGCATATTGCTTTATCCTTTATGTGCAACGGGGCCCAAAACAGAAAACAACTTTTCTATGTTTTCTCGAATGTATAGAGGACTTCTTAACCAACTTTCTCCTGACTGCCATATTAAAAACTATAGTTAGCCGGGGAATTCGAAACGGCAATATTGAAACTACAGTTAACCGGGGTACTTGGAACAATAACTTACGGATCGGTCGTTAAATTGACAGATCATTAACATTTTTAATGGCAGTGGAGTGAGTTTAGTGACTTTATGAAAAATATGATGGGTCATGCTATGAATTGACGCGTTCAAAGATTTATGATCTCTCAACTTTATAACAGAAATCAGGTCAGAGTTTTCTTATTGATTTCAATGATTCTTTTTGTCATTTTTATGTGGATAAATACAAGAGTACAGAATGTATTCATAGAATAGGTACTCAGCTTATAGAAATTACATATCATTTTTATTGGAGAATTACATTATCATTTTTATTGGAGCCGGAAGGTTATTCAGATCTGTTCAATTTCAGGATATCAAATCATACTCTATAATCTATATACAGTATATAAAGCGAAATGGCACTCA